>NC_042997.1:21008921-21016421 GCF_006345805.1 Octopus sinensis | reverse complement strand
TTTACAGGATATACTAGGGCTGATTCAAATATCTCTGTTTCTGCCAACAAGTTTGAGATCTGCTGTTTATATTGTCACAAGGGGGACACATACTCCATTGATATCATTCATTTCTCTTAGGTGCTGTAAGTTTATTAACATTTTTATTTCTCTTTTATTATTCATGTTTGCCTGGGAATGTGAGCTTTCCCTATGTGCACACCCTTTGATGTTCATGCATGGCAGTTACATTTAGACATCTTTTGCATTTATTGCATTAATAATTTTTACACGATGATGAGCAAAGGCAGTGAGATTATTAACTTCATAATGATCATATGTTTCCAATAACCAGAATGATCATAAAGATTATGGGTCTCCATTGCTTTAAATAATACACACCTATGACCTAGCTCATTTTACCTGATACATGTGTTGATTGACATTCTCTATGATCCTTTACTGAGGTTAACTTAAATTTGAAGGTGAAGCTGATAACGATGACAGTAATATCAGTGCTGACTATTCAGTGCACATTGTTCTGTTTTCTAATCTAAGAGTCATTTTGTAACATTACCAAGTCGTAAAAAATGTCAAACTACTCTTAAAATTATTAAAAATAAAATTTCATTACTCTTCAACTATTGGTTTGGATGTATTGTAAACATGCAACACAAGTTCTCATAATTTCTCACAAGTTCTAGATACTCCAAATGTCAGTATGGAAATATGGAATAAAAATACATACAGAAAAATAGATGCTGCTTTTAAACTAATAGAAATATTCAGAAATGTATTAAAATATCTATTTGAAAAAAGTATAGATCATGAGGAAACTAATGATATCTTCAGAGGGCAAATAAGATTTCTAAAAATGAAAGTGGCATAAGATTTGTGTTTCAGCTTTTGTGGGTTGGGTCCTTCTTCAAATAAATGATAAAGTAGCCTTCTTGTTTTCAATTTAAAATATTTGGAAACTATAACTGCTATATATTTAAAAAAAAAAACATTCTAAAAACTGCTATATATTTCTTCAGTTTGCAATTATATTGCAAGACCTGATGCTTATAATATTTAACAGTTACTCTGTCTTGCTTAAACTGTACCTTATGAATTTGATTATAAATTACAAAGATTCTTAAGGCTTAAATTGCAATTCTCATTTCATTAAGCAGATGAGACACAAATCTCTCTACCTCTTGACAAGGTGTTAATCTACTACTGAATTCTAAGGAAGAATCTTATAACTTTTTCATAAGCTATGCAAGCAGAACTATTGTAAATGTGAATCTCATTGCATTCTCTTGGCATTTATGAAGCCTAATCATTATAGAATGACAAGTTAGATTTGTAACATTCATAATGTTCCAAAGTCATTAGTAATTTAAGAACTGTTAAAAACAAATACAATCAGAATTTTTCATCAGGGAGAAAAGCTTTGACCATGGCCACTTACTAGTTCTCTGAGACTGGTAGAAGGAAGTGAGGAAAGTGTTCTCTGCTCTAAATATTTATTACAGAGTGGATGCCATTAAGGGCACTCAAGGTTCCACATAGTGGTGTTAAACAGGGCAATGATGAACAAAGTGGGATATAGCAGGATTTGAAATCAGAAAACAAAGAACCAACCAGTCAAAACATGGAGCAAAACGTTCCCACAGTTTCCACAGTTCATATTTCCTTGGATTGGCATTTTTCTTTATTGAAACGGAAAAGATAGAGAGCAAAGATGATTTCAACAGGATTTGAACTCAGAGCACAGAGAGAAGTGGAATGCACACTGCAAAAGTATTCTGGCCAAATCTTCAAATAACTATACCAATTCACTGCCCTCAGGTCAAGGAATGGTCTACCAGGAACTTAATTTGTTTTCTTTTTTTTACATTGTTTATATTCTAATCATTGCATTGAGTACAAAATGTAGTACCATATAAACAAAATTTATTATAACTTTTTCTAATCATTTTCCTCAGTAAGGTACTGTGTCATTGTATAAGACTGGATTTTTCTTAAGCAATAAAAGTAAGTGAAATCAAATGGCTACATTGATAACAGTCCTAAAATATCAACATTTTAGAATACCAACAGGAATTTCACACTCCATGTAAGGAAATTGTGCTTGAAATTTGTACTCAATGAATTCTGTCACTAACTTCTCTTTCATTTAATGTGATTTAACATTGCTTTCATTTAAGTTGACAGTAAATCGGCTTCTCTTTCCTTCTCACACAACACTTGCCACTATTATTATCACCACCATTTCCAACACCTCCACCACTACCGTCACCATCACCACTTTATTTCTCATTCCACTCTTGCTGTCTTTAAACAAACATTTTATTTTTTGCTCAACTCTTTCTAGCTTCATTACAACCTCTTCTAACAAGATTCACCTGTTTCTTTCTTTGCTTATTTCACTCTTTCAGAATTATTTTCTTTATTTCTCCCCTTCTGTTTTTATTTTTTATTACTCTCTTCACATCATACTTCCATTCTCTTTATTTTGTATGTTTTCATTTTCTTTCTCTTTCAGATCTTCACCATTTCTTCCCCTCTTGTGTTTTATTTTTGTCTTTATTCTCTTCCACTTCTGTTACTTTTCTCTCTAGCTTTGTGTTGTTGCTTGTATACTTTTTATATCTATATATTTCTTTTCTTTTTTGTATTTCTGTCTATTACATCGTTTCTTTCTGTGGCATTTTGTTTCTGTAATATTGTTCAGTAACTTTCATTTTCTCTCTTCTTCTTTTTCTTCATTGTTAGTAGTAAAGTCAATGCAGTGATCAGAATACTGAAATTATTAGCTGCGACATCACTGAAATCGATGTTTACTGGTAGTACACTTGACACCTGCAGTTTAGTGGTTCAAATTCCATTGATATCAGCATAGACCTTTACCATTCCAATTATATATATATATATATATATATATATATATATATATATACATACAAAGATTCCATTGATTAAAGTTGACTATGCATCCTCACAAGTATGTGTAGACCCAGGTAAGTTAACTGAAGAAGACATTAAATTTCCCATGCTTACAAAACACTCCTCTCCATGATGCTGAAATTTACATAAGGAAAAGGCTACTGTCTTGGACTCAGCTAGCTTGACATCGCTATCAGCACAGAGAGCTGATTCAATATTCTTTCTTTTGGAACCATCACTGAGTAATTTATATGCATTAAATTTTTAAATGTAATGATAAAATGTAATAATTTAAAAATTTTCACCATAGGCATAGAAGAGGCTGTGTGGTAAGTAGCTTGCTTATGAACCACATGGTTCTGGGTTCAGTCCCACGGTGTGGCACCCTGGGCAAGTGTGTTCTACTATTGCCTCGGGCTGACCAAAGCCTTGTGAATGGATTTGGTAGATGGAAACTGACAGAAGCCCATCATATATATGTATGTGTGTGTATATGTTTGTGTGTCTGTGTTTGACCCCCAACATTGCTTAACAACCGATGCTGGTGTGTTTATGTCCCCATAATTTAGCAGTTTGGCAAAAAGAGACCGATAGAATAAGTACTAGGGTCGCAGTCAAATGACTGAAACAAATATAAGAGTAAAAGAGTCAAATAAAATCTATTAGGAAGCGAGGCTACACACATATGAGGACTGGCTACATGTAAAACCATCCCTCAAAGAACAAACAGTACAAGACACAAAACGAAGAACCATTGTGGAAAAAAGGAATATTAGAGACATAAGCTTGTTGGTGAAGTATCAGTATTGGGAAGAAAGTGGAAAGGTGTGTTTAGGCATGGTTATAAGTACAACAGATTGAAGAAACAATATAGTATTGATAGAAAAAGACTGAATTTTGTAACTGAATATCTAAAACAGTGCATTTTGGTAGGGAGAGATAAAATAATGAGTTATAATCAAAAGGTGAGGCAGTTTAGGTAACATGGATAATTCCAAGTCAATCAGAAGAAATTTTATTATGAAATAACTGAGAAAAACATACTCGAAAACGTTTTATGAGAAGCAGAAGAAATTCATGTATTTTGGAGTGAGATATGGAATAAGGGCAAGCAGGATAATACAGAGGCTGAATGGTTGCATAATAATCTGAAGGGGTCTATTTCTTATCTGCAACAAGGCAAAATAACAATTAAAAAAAGAAAATGCGTGACAAGTATAAAGATGAATAATTGAAAAGTAGCTGGACCTGATGGTGTTCAGGGTTATTGGACAGTGAAGCTGTTAGGGTACCATAAAAGAATAGCACAAGCTGCTTAATGCACTGATCAACGGAAATGAAGAGATTCCTGAGAGGATAACTATGGGATAAAGAATACTGTGTTTGATGGATGCTTCAAAGGAGAATGCTGTGGATAATTACAGACCCAAATCATACCCCCCCCCACTGATACCTGGGCATATTAGAAATGAATGAAGCGATGGAAGAAATGAATGAAAGCATTATACCAGAGTATCTCCAAAGACTTGGATTGGTGTTGCAGTCAAATGTGAATGGAAGAAATTATTTTCAATCAATCAATACATGGACAATAGCATTATGAAAGTGCAGTGCAGTGCAGGTATTATCACTTGGATGAGTGGGGAGTTACAGATGCTAGACTGAAAATCAAGAAAACTACTAACAGGTGATTCAAGGGTGAAATGTAAGGAAACAGAAAAGATTGAGGAATACCAGTCACTGCGAGATGAAATAGGGAAGTAATGATGATACCAGTGGTAATTGAAGCATTAGGAGCAGTTTCCAAGGGTTTTGAAAAACATATTAAGAATATTCTTTTCTACTCTAGGCACAAGGCCTGAAATTTTGGGGTAGGGGGCCAGTCGATTAGATCTACCCCAGTGCACAACTGGTACTTAATTTATTGACCCTGAAAGGATGAAAGGCAAAGTCGACCTCGGCGGAGTTTGAACTTAGAACGTAAAGACAGACGAAATACTGCTAAGGATTTCGCCTGGTGTGCAAATGTTTCTGCCAGCTCGCCGCCTTAAGAATATTGGAGCTGCTGTCAGGCTCAAGGTGATCCAGAGACAGCCTTGTTGGATACAGATCTCATTCTAAGGAGAGTAATGTTTCTGAGTCACAGGAGAAGGCACTACTTGAAACCTTTGGTGATTTGTTACTGCTTGCTTTCAAGTAAAGAATAACCAGTAATTAAGAACTTTCCAAGACTCTTTCAGTATAACAATGACAATAATAATGATAATAATAATAAAATACTCTGATGCAATACCAAGCAATGGCTCTCATGGCTTCTGATCTTAACTGATTGGAAGTGTTATTTACTATTTACATGTACATGTACATTGTTTTGTCTTGGTATAAAAGATGGGCTACAGCAAATATTCTGCTCACTACTACAGATTTGCTTCTCGGTTGCTTGACCTTAACCAGTTGAGCATGTCCCTTGGTGACTGATGATATGTGCATTTCTGATCATGAGCAGAAGTAGTGGGGGAGCATCATAGCCATGTGTTGAGAGGAATTCTTTGGGGTTTGAATAATTCACCTCTGTTTCATTCAAAAGCCTCACATAACCCTTAATCAGGGACCTTTTGATAAGGTCAACACAAAAAGATGAAAGGCAATGTAGACCTTGGCAGAATTTGAACTCAGAATGTAAAGCTCGAAAAAAGGTTACAAAATATTTTGTTCAACATGCTAATGATTCACTTTCAATGATAATTAGAATTGTTTCAAATTCTGGTGCAAGGCCAGCAATTTTAGGGGTGAGTGAGGGTCAAATACATTGATACCTGTGTTCAAATAGTACTTATTTTATTGACACCAAGAGGATGAAATTCGAAGTTGATCTCAGTGGATTTTGAACCCAGAATATAAAAGACAGACAAAATGCCACTAAAAATTTTTGCCTGGCATGCTAATGATTTTGACAGCTTGCCACCTTAAAAATAATGGTGATGATGATGATGATGATGATGATGATGATTCTAACAGTATGGTTCATATGGTAATGTGATTTGTGTGGCTCATGCCTTTCTCACAGACATTAATAGCATAAGTGAATTGCATACAATTTAAAATTAAAATTAGCTTGTTGCAGACTCAGTTCCCCAAAGAGCTTGCCATCTATTCACTGCTTTCATATATATAATGTCTATGATCACAGACATAGACACAAAGCCTTGACAACAGCTAATATTAGTTTCAACTTTTTGGCACAACACCAGAAATTTCAAGAGAGGAGCTAAGTCAATTACATCAAGCCCATTGCTCAACTGGTACTTATTTTATCAACTTGAAAATGATGAAAGGCAAAGTAAACCTCACTAGAATTTGAATTCAGAATGCAAAGATGGACAAAATGCAGTTAAGCATTTTGCCTGACATGTTAACGATTCTTCCAGCTTGCCACCTTGTCACCAATTAGTATTAATGAATAATACTCTTTTACTTGTTTCAGTCATTTGACTGTGGCCATGCTGGAGCACCACCTTTAGTCGAGCAAATCGACCCCAGGACTTATTCTTTGGAAGCCTAGTACTTATTCTATCGGATCTCTTTTGCCAAACTGCTAAGTTACAGGGACGTAAACACATCACCATCAGTTGTCAAGTGATGTTGGCTTGGGGGGGGGACAAACATATACACACACACACACACACACACATATATATATACATATATACGACGGGCTTCTTTCAGTTTCCGTCAACGAAATCCACTCACAAGGCCTTGGTCAGCCCAAAGCTATAGTAGAAGACACTTGCCCAAGGTGCCATGCAGTGGGACTGAACCCAGAACCATGTTGTTGGTAGGCAAGTTACTTACCACACAGCCACTCCTGCACCTAGTGAATAAAAATTTAGTGTTTACAATTCAAAAAACCATATGAGCAGTTAGTGTATTTTCTTGATATATGCATTAACAACATTTTGTAGCAATTGAATGAGATATTAATTTGAATTCTCCCTTCCCATTGAAGGTTATTTTGAAATCCATGTTCATACATACTATTCAATTCCACTGATGAGCCCACATTCTGTGTGGGTAATAATGTGGAGAAAATTAAGAAGTTAAAAATAATGTAATTTGATTAAGAATATGCTTTTGTTATTAAATTTCTCTAGAAATTTGTTTCTTTTAATTTTGAAAATGATGAAATATTTGGTAAAATAACTTGTCATAGTAAAACTGATGATGTTTGGAGCATAATTTAACATGAAATTTTCATGGAAGGTTTTTAATTCAGATTGCTTTAAAACTTCAGTTTTACAAAATGTATCATTGAATGAGCACTGTTTTGGGTGGGTTAGTGTTAAAAGGGTTAAAATGTAAATGTAGAGATGGAATATTCTGGAAGACACAGACAAAATCTGAAGTACTAAAGTTGATATAATAATACACA
This sequence comes from Octopus sinensis, assembly GCF_006345805.1. Classification (NCBI taxonomy): domain Eukaryota; kingdom Metazoa; phylum Mollusca; class Cephalopoda; order Octopoda; family Octopodidae; genus Octopus; species Octopus sinensis. Next base: position 21,009,079 of record NC_042997.1, on the reverse strand, counting down.
CTGGGACACAATAATATAGCAAGACCATTGGTGGCTGGGGTCTCTATGAAATCTAGTGGTCACTGGGTAGGAAAAATATTTATTGAAGAATATCTTATTTATGATTGTCTATCTCACTTCAGATGTTTAATCAGAGAACAATAGGTGGGTAGTTGGCA
>NC_042997.1:20808921-21003921 GCF_006345805.1 Octopus sinensis | reverse complement strand
CGAACAAATTGACACCAAGACTTACTCTTTGTAAGAGACTAGTACTTATTCTATCGGTCTCTTTTATCTAACCGCTAAGTTACGGGGATGTAAACACACCAGCATCGGTTGTCAAGTGATGTTGGGGGGACAAACATAGACACACAAACATATACACACACACACATATATATACACACACACATATATATGATGAGCTTCTTTCAGTTCCCATCTACCAAATCCACTCACAAGGCTTTGGTCGGCCTGAGGCTATAGAAGTAGACACTTGCCTAAGGTGCTACGCAGTGAGACTGAATCCGGAACCATGTGGTTGGTAAGCAAGCTACTTACCACACAGCCACTCCTACGCCTATGATAGTCAATGTAATATTCTGATGACTAGATTAATTTTTACTTTTTAACTCGCTATTATTTTTAGATAAGTCATGCAATATAATTTACAAACCCACATTATAAATAGCATTTAGATATGAATACATGCATCAGCCACACTCTTCTGTATTTTCCCTGTCAAACAACCTGTAGTAGGTTGTTGTCTGTAGCTAAAATAGTTGAATGATATAATCTTGCAAGAAGTGTTATAGAGTAATCTCCCTTTAGTAAGTTTCTCGGAAGATTATATTTCATGAGAAGTAATTCTTAATTATTCAAGAAGCTTCACGTTTCTCTTGGAAGTTTCTAGAATGTCTAGCTTTCCATTAATAAAAACAGTTTACTTACCCTGCTCTTTGCTTCTTTGTTGATTAGATTCAGAGCCATTCACGTTGTTGCTATGTCTATCTATTTCTCTATGCCACATTACTAAAAACCACTATTTAGCTGTTAATTCTACATTTCTGAACTTTAGATTATTTCATTCAATTAGTTTCTACATTTTGATTATGTTTCATCGACAACCAGTGAATAAAATACATTTTATGTAATAAATATATAGTTCCTAAATTTATTCTTCTCTGTAAGAATTCTTCTAATAGGAGTGGCTGTGTGGTAAGTAGCTTGCTTACTGACCACATGGTTCCGGGTTCAGTCCCGCTGCGTGGCACCTTGGGCAAGTGTATTCTACTATAGCCTCGGGCCAACCAAAGCCTTGTGAGTGGATTTGGTAGATGGAAACTGAAAGAAGCCTGTCGTATATATGTATATATATATATATATGTGTGTGTGTGTGTGTATATGTTTGTGTGTCTGTGTTTGTCCCCCAACATCACTTGACAACTGATCCTGGTGTGTTTACATCCCCGTAACTTAGTGGTTCAGCAAAAGAAACTGATAGAATAAGTACTGGGCTTCCAAAGAATAAGTCCTGGGGTCGATTTGCTCGACTAAAGGAGGTGCTTCAGCATGGCCGCAGTCAAATGACTGAAACAAGCAAAAGAGTAAAGAGAGTAAAGAGTAATAAGATAAATGCAGCATTTCTAAACATATACTAACGCTACAAACCGAACTCAGTCTATGTTAGTGTTGAAATATACCAAGAAGCTTACTTTAAAAAAAAATGCTTAAAAGTATATTGGTCAGGTTTAGATCTCATTTGATTTGGATGTAAATCTGTTTGGATCTTATGTGTGAATAGAATTGCTTGTAATTTGATTCAGAACATCACCATAAAGTAGTTTTCATATCACATATATTCATTCTCGTCTTGTACTCCATAAAATTTGACATAAAATCTTTTTGAATGATATAGGTATGAAGTGTAAACATAACGGTACATTCTTGGATTGCTTTTATCCTCTCTCTAAAGGGATATTGGTGAAGAAGATTTTTGATAAATGGGATGCATTTCTCTTTTATATGCAAATAATGCTTGATATCAAGCAATATACCATTACATATAATCTATGGCACCACACTTCTATGCATTTTATAGATTGTAAGCACTTCATAATAACACACTTGATTCTATTACAAGAGGCTGAAAGTTCTCATATCTTTAATGCCAGAAAACACAGCGTAAGCTGTAATAAAGAATTAAATGGAAGTTATTGAAGGAAAGAATCAGACTGAAAGAATGGTGACTTTTTATTGATTTGATTTTTGGTAAGCAGAAGGCCACTTTTCAAAACAGTAGATATAGTTAATTATTCACAGTATATTGCTGGTATTTTTTTATCAATCCCAGATCAGATAATTGAAAACTGGAAATCAATCCACAAATGTTTAGCTTCAGAAGGCATTCAGATAAAAATAGTTTCTCTAAACTGTCCTTACACCTTTGTTGCTTCGTTTCCCATCCTTATGGTGGTTGCACGTTGAATTAATTATCACATTATAATGTGTGTGAGTGAAGAGATTCATGAATATGTTAGAGGGTTCAGAGCCGTTTTGGGGGTCTCTACAAGAGGTATGAGGAAGGAAAAAGAGAGAGGATGCTACTCTCAGACTGGAGATCTAGCCCAGAAGCTTAACACAAAGTCAACTTTGTCAAATTCTATTCACACATAGAAAAAGGCAGCGAGCTGCTAGAAACATTAGCACGCTGTCTGTCCTTGTTTGTCCTCTCTGTGTTTAGCCCCTTCTGGGTAGTAAAGAAATAGGTATTCCATCTGCCATTACATTCTGAGTTCAAATTCCACCGAGGTCGACTTTGCCTTTCATCCTTTTGGGGTCGATTAAATAAGTACCAGTTATGCACTGGGGTCGATATAATCGACTTAATCCATTTGTCTGTCCTTGTTTGTCCCCTCTACATTTAGCCCCTTGTGGGCAGTAAAGAAATAACAAAGTCAACTTTGTCAAAAGCACTCAAGGGCTTCGTAGTGATTTTAAACAGTGTGATGGATAAAGTCTACCTATACTTGCTCACTCAGTCAAAGATATTGTAGGCTGTTCATTCATGGAGTCACCTTGTTGCTTAGATGATTTGAGAAATAACTCAAAGAATACGCAAGATTGCATACAGGAACAGGAAACATTTTATATATACACAAAATAATAATAGTTGCAGCAATGTCAAATATTACAAGAGTAAAGATTAGATTTTAGTTGTCTAGAATATTGTTAGGTTAGTCTAGAGCAATGTCAAGACTTATAGCAAGATTTAGAACTATCTTCTCTATGTTTTTGATAAGACAATTACAGTTTGACATTTGTCATCTTAAACAATGCTTTTGACAGTACTCCAATTATTATTATTATTATTAATATTATTATTATTATTATTATTATTATTATTATTATTATTATTATTATTATTATTATTATATTTGGCTAGCAACCAATACAAACAATTAGTTGTAATAAGATACTATGTAGCATAATTAGTGATGGGACGAATTGTGTAAAGTAAGAATACTTATTATGAAAAGACAGTAAACAATAAATGGAGACACACACATATGCAACATGCACAGATTCACACACATTCATATATGAAAAGCTGCTGAAAACTTCCTGGCTTTGCGTAAAAGAAAATACTATAGAATTAGTTAATTATGATTTTATTCAATATATTTCCCTCTCAGATTCACACTCTTATTGCAGTGGTCCTTCAGTTTTTTCTAAGCTTTGTAAAAAGAACTCAGATTGTTAGGCTTCCAGCCAGGTTTTTGTGATACCCTTAAAGCCAGGAACTTTTCAGCAACCCCTCGTATACATACTTACATATGTGTGTGTATGTGATGTGTGTGTGTGTGTGTGAGAGTGTTTATTTTAACATGAGATGGAAACAATACAGTTGGACAGGAATAACTTTTGAATATTATGTAACAAATGAAATATTGCTAACACAAAGAACTAATAAATAGCAACAACAGCAATAACAATAATAATAATCTTTTCTGATATAGGTACAAGACCTGAAATTTGGAGGGAGTGTAGTTGTTAATTACAGCAACCTTAGTGCCCACCTGGTACTTATTTCATTGATCGTGAAGGATGAAAATTGATCTCAGTGGAATCTGAACTCAGAATGTAAAACCAGTTCTGCCAGGTCACTGCCTTAATAATAATAATAATAATAATAATAATAATCATAATAATAATAATAATAATAATAATAATAATAATAATGATAATAATGATGATGATGATGATGATGGTGGTGATGATGGTGGTGGTGGTGGCGGTGGTGGCGGTGGTGGTGATGATGATGATGATGATGATGATGATTAAGAGCACCATCCAAGCATGATCGTTGCCAGAGTGGTTAATTGGCTTTTGTGCTGGTGGCACGTAAAAGGCACCATTTGAGCGTGATTGTTACCATCATCACCTTACTGGCACTTGTGCCTGTGGCACGAGTAAAAACATTCGAGCGAGGTCATTGCCAGAACCGCCCGACTGGCCCCCATGCCGGTGGCATGTAAAAGCACCCACTACACTCTCAGAGTGGTTGGCGTTAGGAAGGGCATTCAACTGTAGAAACTCTGCCAGATCAAGATTGGAGCCTGATGCAGCCATCTGGTTCACCAGTCCTCAGTCAAATCGTTCAACCCATGCTAGCATGGAAAGCAGACATTAAACGATGATGATGATGATGATGATGATGATGATGATGAATAACAATAATAACTTATGGGTTGTAAGAACTCTGCAGTCTTGGTTAACAATCTTACTAAAGATGGTGTCTCGATAAAAATACCAGTTGGTGGCTAACCTTAAAACACATACCTCGATGTTGAGTGAAAATATCTAATACAAATGTATCAAATAATGGTGTATATGAGGATGGAACCAAAGGTGAAACCCTTTTGCCTGGCAGGTGCACTGTGGTTGAGCAGCCACAAGCCTGGTCATCATCCAGAGAATGCTTGTACACAAAGTCAGAGGCAATGAATAAGGTGGGATAAAGAGACTAGCCGAATTGTAACTGAATGCTGGATTAGGAGTGAACTCAGCAGAAGGGAATTCCAACAACAAATGAAACCAAGAAGGAATGAGATAGGACTCTTCGAAATAAGTGAGCAACAGTTAGCTGACCAGGCAAGTGCAATAAGAACAAAAGGATGGTCAACAGACATAGATATAGAAGAGAAAAAATGGAAAACAGAAGATAGAAATAATATTTCACCAACAGATAATGTGCCCAGTGAGAACAGAAAAATGAAAGGTTGCAGTGAAGAAGTAAAGCAAAGCATAAATGTAAATGCATTCACATCAAATGAAGCAGGACTAATAGGAAGAGCTATATCTCAAGAATACAATGATGATTAACAAGACATTGTGAGGATGCTATGCCAATATATTTGAGAAGACCAGGATTAAGCACCCCGCCCCCCAATCCGAAGTACATTGATCGACACAAGCTAAAAGTTGAAACCAAAAACATAGTTTTCTTTCTTGAGCAAATGAAGCAAATGTAAAAGGAAGAGCTATATCAAAAGAATACAATGATGACCAACAAAGCATAGTGAGAACACGGTGCCATTTTCAGCAACCCCTTGTATACATACTTACATATGTGTGTGTATGTGATGTGTGTGTGTGTGTGTGTGTGTTTATTTTAACAGAAGATAAAAACAAGACAGTTGGACAAGAATAACTTTTTGAATATTGAGTAACAATGAAATACTGCTAACACAAAAAACTAATAAATAACAACAACGACAACAGCAATAACGATAATAATAATCTTTTCTGATATAGGAAAGACCAGGACCTTATATTAGAGAAGACCAGGAGCAAGCACCCCACAACCTGAGGTACACTGATCGACACAAGCTCAAGATTGAAAGTGGAAGGATAGATTCAGTTCTTCGGCTATTCCAGGCGAGAAATATAACTGAAAATAACAAGATTATTTGAGCTGCAGCTATGGTTGCTTCAGATAGAGTTGGATACAAAAGGAAAGAACAAACAGAGAGTAAAGAACCATACTGGCTTAGATGAATTTATGAGAAACAAAGTTAAAAAGATGTTTAGGACAAGTTGATAGATTGAGAAGAGAAGAATTGCAGAATGAAAGCATAAGAATAACACTGGAAAGAACATATAGAATGAGAGATAAAGGTTATGATGTTATATTGGAAGAATTAAAACAAAAATAGTAGCAATCAAAGCAAAACTGAAAAGATACGACAATAGAAAAATACAGTTCAAGCAAAACATTGTTTGAAGCAAATGAGAAGAAACTGTTTCAGGAACTAGACGGGCAAATATACATAACAATGATACCAGATGCAGAGGAAAGCAAGGCATTCTGGAGAGGGATCTGGGACCAATCTTTAGAGCATGATTTTGAAGCAGAATGGCTGCATGAAATCCAATATAGGTTAACAAATATAGAAGTCCAAGGAGAAAACTACAGAAATGTCTTCCACTAATGTGGTAACTAATGTCAGGTGCTTTGGCCAGTGAACAGTAAAGGTACTTGGAAAAAGTGGACTGTTAACCATTGAACAGAAAGGGTGCCAAAAAAGGAGCTGGGATATGAAAAATCAGTTCTTAATTGATAATTTAATTATCAGGAACTCTAAGAGAAGACATACAAAACCAAGCAGTTAAGAAAAATTCCCAAATTGGAAGAGCCCAGAACAAGATGGGGTCCAAAGTTATTGGATGAAGAAGCTCAGAGGGCTTCATGAAAGGATAGCACAACAGCTAGATGAGTGCTTGCAGGAAAGTGGAGTACCCAGCTGGATGACAAAGGGAAAGACCTTGTTATGTGCCATGGATCCTGAAAAAGGTGATGTTACATCTAACTTTAAACCAATAACATGCCTTCCACTAATGTGGTAACTAATGTCAGGTGCTTTGGCCAGTGAACTGTAAAGATACTTGGAAAAAAGTGGGCTGCTACTCATTGAACAGAAAGGGTTCTTAATTGATAACTTAATTATCAGGAACTCTAAGAGAAGACATACAAAACCTAGCATGGCATGGGTTGACTATCGCAAAGCATACAATATAATACAACACTTCTGGAGGATAAGAACGATGGAAATGTATAGCGGAGCAGAGAATATGAGAAGCCTTATACAGAATAGCATGAAATACTGGAGAATGGAATTGGCAGCAGGAAAGCAAGTACTAGAAGAGATGAAAATCAAGAGAGGAATCTTCCAGTGGAGATAGTATGTCCCCACTGATATTCATGCTGGGAATGATCACCTTGAGTGAAATACAACAGAAAACAAAGTTGGTGTATGATATGGGAAGAGATAAGGGAAAATTAAATACAATTGCTATTCATGGATGACCTAAAGCTATTCCCAAAATCTGAGGCAGAACTGGACAGCTTAGTCTGGTCTGTGCAGATTTTCTCTAAGATATTAAGATGGACTCTCAAAATGTACTATGATGCTGATTAGATGAGGAAATCTGGGTACTGTCTTGGATCGGTTGTATACCAAGATGGATGCCTTTGTAGTGATACTGCCAGTGACCTAATCTTTCTGACCCTGAAAGGTTTCCTCAACCAAATTACTGTACCTGCTGTGAAAGACCAAAATGCTGATAGTTGTCTTTCTATCCGGCCAAAGTATTCTGTCTGTTTTATGCCTAAACTGGCCATATCTCACCTAACACCAATCCTACAACAACATTCTAAAAATTAAGTTGCTTCATTAAACCATCAGTGCCCAAATTTGTTTTATGGCTATCAAGTGGTGAAATGATGAAGGCAATTCAACCTCAATCCAGGTATAAATACCTGGGAATACTTGAGGCAGATGGGATTAAGGACCATGACATGAAAGAAAAAGACAAAAAGCGAATACCTGTGGCGAGTGAGAAAAATATTAACTTCAAAGCTGAATACCAAAATCATAATTTCAACAATAAACTTGTGTGCAGTTGCAGTAGTTTGTTATGGCACTGGAATCCTGAAGTGGACCGTGGAGGAGTAAAAGGAGATTGACAGGATGTCAAGAAAGCTCCTAACGATGCATGGAGCCCATTATCCATGTGTAGACACTGACCGCCTGCACATGAAGAGAGAAAATGGAGGAAGGGGACTGATAAGTGTAGAAGACTGCATGTGTATTGAACTTGAGAGCTTAATGAGATACCTATCCCATAGTAAGGAAACCTTGCTAGTGACAGTTAGGAAAGAAGGAAGTATTGAAAGCAGAGAGAAAAGGTAAAACAAAGGAAGAAGTACAAAAAGGACATGAAGAAGAATTATGCAAGAAGGGACTACACAATCAATTCCATGTAGCCACAACAGAAGTTGCTGTAAAAATAGGTGGGATTGGCTGATGAAAGGAACACTAATAAAAGAGACTGAGAGCACTATACTGGAAGTGCAAGATCAAGCTTTGGCCATGAATTGGAGTTTCAGCCTTAAGAATGAGAAAGTGTCTCTGCTGTGTCGTATCTACAATAGAGGGTATGAAACCACTGCCCATATCACGAATGAATGCCCTAGACTTGCCCCAAACCACCAGAAGTTGTGCTGATGCGACCAGATAGTGAAGGCGCTATATTGAAAACTGCAAAAAGAGGAGGTTAGAGAGAGGCAAGATGTGGTATGATCACAAACCGTAGAGAGTGGCAGAGTCAGAGACTAGCAAAATCCTCTGGGATTTACCAATCCCAATAGATCAGGTGCTAGAGCATAACAGACCAGACCGAATGGTGATGGACAAATTGCACCACATATTCTATATAGTTGATGTTGCATGTCCCTTTGACCCATGAATAGTCAAGAAGGAAGGTGTAAAGATATATAGGTACAACCCTCGTAAGTGCAAGATAGCCCAGCTATGGAAATGAAGAAGATGAAGATGGTGCCAATTATTGTTGGGTCCTTGGGAACAGTATTAGAAGGCATCAAGAGGAATATAAAGGAAATTGGAATAGACTTCCCAGTAGAACTCCTTCAAATCGTTTGCCTCCTTCACACAAGCAGAATAACCAGGAAAGTATTAGATAACTGAAAAGAACGAATAGCATGGTACTATAAAGCTGCAGTAGTAAGTGCGCTAAACATGCAAGACTCCAGGAGCTCCAACAAAACCTGTGATAAAGAGATGATGATGGTGGTGGTGATGATGATGATGATGATGATGATGATGATGATCTCTCTTATCATTATCATTTATGCCTCTATCACTCCATAAAATGGCTGGCAATCAAACAGAGAAATGAAGTTGTGGGATGCTTTGGTCATATTGAAGACATGGGTATCTCTTCAGTGCTGTTCCCATGAAGAATGCACTTGGTAAACTCTGTAAAGTTTGAGGCTGTAAGGGCCTTTGATGTTGTTGAGGACAAGACCTAATACATGCTGGTGCTGTGAAAGAAAAAAAAAACCCTCAGAACATTCAGTAAATTAGCAGGGGTTAGGAAGGCCATTGAGCCATAGAAATGAAGCTAAAAATTAAAATTGCAACAAGACAAATGGTTTCGCAGTAGAAGCTGCCAAAACCATATAATGAAGCAGAATATAAAACATAATTGATGAATACGTGACAATTGCAAAGAAGCGGTCATTCACATTATTTCTGCCTATTCAGTTTTAGTCAAGACATAACAGAATCATTGGGGATTCATACCTTAGAAATTATGCAATGATTAATAAATACTAACAGAAAAATGAGTGTAAAACACATGCAATAAAATGTCTCGTATAATGATTGTGTGGTAATACTCTGGGACATGCCAATTCATATACACTAGCAGATTAAGGAAAATTGCCAGATATTATTGTTAATGAGCACCAGGAATGAAAATGTCTCCTGATAATGTATGAATTCCAATAGATGACAATATATTATTAAAGATTAAAAAAAAAAAATGGAAAGTATCCAAAAGTAAACCTCTAGAAGTAGAGAGAATCAGAATATTGGGGTTGAAACAGAAATAATTTCTATAATAATAGGTGCCTCAGAAAAAATTTTTAAATGCAGACAAAAAGGTGCAGGAGTGGATGTGTGATAAGTAGCTTGCTTACCAACCACATGGTTCCGGGTTCAGTCCCACTGCATGGCATCTTGGGCAAGTGTCTTCTGCTATAGCCCTGGGCCGACCAATGCCTTGTGAGTGGATTTGGTAGATGGAAACTGAAAGAAGCCTGTCGTATATATGTATATATATATATATGTGTGTGTATGTTTGTGTGTCTGTGTTTGTCCCCCTAGCATTGCTTGACAACCGACGCTGGTGTGTTTACGTTCCCGTCACTTAGCGGTTCAGCAAAAGAGACCGATAGAATAAGTACTGGGCTTACAAAGAATAAGTCCCGGGGTCAATTTGCTCGACTAAAGGCGGTGCTCCAGCATGGCTGCAGTCAAATGACTGAAACAAGTAAAAAAAAAGAAAGAAAGAAAGAAAGAAATACATAACCAAAAAGCCCCATGACTTATGCATGCTCAGCATACAGAAAATATCACTGTTAAGTACTGCACATGTCCAACAGTGAGTACCTGCAACAAGATTGAAAAATAAAAGAAATTAAAAAAGCAAAAAAAATTCAACAGCTCTTAGCTTTCAGTTTTCCTGTGAAAGGCACATAATAAAAATAAAACTACTAAAAAAAACGATGAATTGATAGAAACATGGACGTTTTGGTTTGTGGAATATTTGACACTTAAATATTTTGGTGTCATGTTAACATTTAGAAGTGTAGGCTGCTTTTATAATTCATTGTGTTCTTGCAGAGGTGATGAGACAATTGTACACAGTTTCAAAATTGACGCTTAATAAAACCGATTTTAAAATGTAGAACATAGTTTAAGAATTCTGTTTGCATATTATAGCAGAAGAGTTGGTAGAATGTAATAAATACAATAAATATTTTCCATCTCATTCAAGATGATTGAAAATATTACAGAAAGATAAACTGTTTGTGCATGAAGCATATATTTATTCATAAAAAGGCTTGCTCAAAGTTTTCAACTTATACAAATACGTTCACACACACACACACATGTGGGCACATGTGCACTCAGACACACGTTTATGTGTGTGTTTATATGTGTATGTTTGCATGTGTGTGTATGCCTAAATAAATATATATGATCGCATATGCATGTATATTTCTCTGTATATCTATCTAGCTATCTATCTATCTATCTATCTATTTATCTATCTATCTATCTATCTATCTCTCTCTATCTCTCTCTCTCTCTCTCTTTCTATATATATATATATATATATATATACATATATACATACATATATACATATACATACATACATACATATATATATATATATATAGTTAATCCAAACATGAAAACACAACAACGCGAGGACGTGGAACAAATATAGTATTATTGGATGCTCAGGAACGAAGGGAAGAAGGAGGGTTTTACGTTTTGAGCGGACCTCTTCGTCATATATATATATATATGTATATATATATGTATGTGTGTATAAATCATCATTTTCATCATCATCATCATTTGACATCCACTTTCCATGCTGGCATGGATTAGATGGTTTAACTGGAACTGGTAAGGTGGAGAGCTGCACCAGGTTCCAGTCTGATTTGGTATGGTTTCTATACCTCTGCTTTTTACATGCCATTGACATGACACCATCAATGACCACAACTACAATTTCATGCGTGCCATTTACATGACATGGCTAAGGTCATGACTAAAGTTTCACTTGGCTTCATTCAGGGGTCTTCTCAAGCCCAACATATTGCCAAAGGTCTCAGTCCCTTGTCATTGCTTCTGTGAGGCCCAACATTCAAAGATCATGCTTCACTACCTCATCTCTTGCCTCCATGAAGCTGAACATTTGAAGATCATACTACTGGCAACAGCCATGATTATGATTTTATGGGTGCCATTTAAATGACACCAGCAATGGCCATGACTATAATTTTACTTGGCTTGACGAGTCTTCTCATGTGCAGCATATCATCAAAAGTCCTAGTTACTAGTCATGGCATCTGTGAGGCCCAATATTTGAAGATCATGCCTCACTACCTCATGTCTTCCTGGATCTACCTCTTCCACAGGTTCCCTCTACACTTAGAGATTGGCACTTCTTCACACGGCAGTCCTCGTCCATATGCATCACATGACCATACTAATACATTCATCTCTCTTGCACACCACATCTGATGCCTCTTATGCCTAGTTTTTCTCTCAAGACATTTACGCTCTGTTGCACATGCACACTGACATTGTACATCTAGTGAAGCATACTAGCTTCATTTCTTTCAAGCCTTTGCATGTCCTTAGTATTCACAGCTCACATTTTACTGCTGTGGAGTATGGCTGTTTGCACACAGGCAGCATACAGTCTGCCTTTTATTCTGAGGGAGAAGCACTTAACGTACCAGGTTTAATAAAGTCCTTATGAATTTTGGTTCTCTCCATGATTCAGATTTTGCAATGGCCACTCCCACTAATGTATGGGCCTGGATGATCTACTATTTTCCACCTGATATTAAATGGAGTCCCTTAATCCTTGAAGTGCCACAAATGGTGGGTCAGGGACGTGACAAACTGTCTTTCTGAGACTTTGAAGGATGACTGCTGGTTGCAGAAACAACGTTTGAGAGAAGTACTGGCTGATTTGATATATTTACAAACATGGGATGTGGCTATATTCACACTCCTGGTATATCTCTGGTAGGGTCTGCTAATGCTTTACATGTACCATGTCCTTGCGTTGTTGTTTTTCTTGTGTTTGTTGTTCTTTTTGGGGATTTACTATATATATATATGTGTGTGTGTCTTTGTGTCAACATTTCTCCCTGTAACATAGCCATTTGGTATTGAGATGTTAATAGCAAACATACCAAACTTAAAAAGTAAGAACTTATAAGGATTTGTCTGACTAAACTCTTTAAGGTAACATTTTTGCATGACCTCAGTCCAATAAGGGAAATAATTGAAAAGCAAAAAGGATTATCACTGAAATTTCAACAAAATTGCTTGGCAGTACAATACTGATACTCAAAGATGGTATGAATGTTAACACTATAAGCTACTCTCTTAACCCTTTAACATTTAAACCAGTCATATCAGGCCCAAATATTCTACCTGTTTTATGATCAAACTAGTCAGATCCAGCCTTTCAGATTTACCCCATGATGTCATTCAAAAAAATAAACAATCACATCATTAAAATCTCACAGCTACGAGATAATATATGATTAATTCGAAGCACTGTAAATAAATCCGCATTACATTTGACAGAGATCTGAACAACAGAATGTTAACTGGAATTTTGTCCAATTTGTCTGCTACATGACTGAATGCAGTACATTTCAACAAGGGTGTTCTGTATTTAGATCTAATATATGGAATAAAATTAGCTGTATAAGGAAAATTGTTGAATATTTTATTATTTTACCTGTAATAAGGTTTGTTCCTGTCTTTCATTTGCTAGTTTTTACTTTTGAGAGTCAACAAGTGAAATCAGCACAACAATAATAATTACTTGTATATTATACGCTGAATAAGTTGTAGCTGACACAGTAAATTTATGGACAAGGAGGATCAAATAGTAGGATAGAAGGGCAATCACTGCCGAAAAAAAATGCAAATAAACAAACAAAAGGAAAAAAATGTGGGAGTAAAGTGTACATGGCTTTTCTACAATGAAACCAATAATAGAATGAAAGTGAAAGGTTTTTGACTGTTGAACTATAAAGATTCTGAAGAATATTGCTGAAAGCACATATTGATTGGTAAGTGTACAATATAAATTTTTGCAAATTATATAGTAAATGGGTGGTTTCCGTACGTGACATAGATATATCAAGTAAAATATATTCATGATGCTGTTTATCCAGAGAGTTTAGGATTGCATCACATTGATTGGCAATTTCCTCAGGACCAGAATATGCTTTAGCTTCAACCATTTATCAAAATTCTACAAAGCTCAGATGAGCCCCACAATGCATCTGGAATGCTAGTACTGTGGCACACATGCATTCTAGACTGCATTCATTAAAGAGACACACAATTGATCAGCATCATACCACATGATGCTTCAATTGAGGCTCCAGTTTCTAGCCCACAAGTATACCGTTTCCTCTCTCTACTTTTCCTCCTTCAATTATAATTGCCTTTACTCCATAGTTCTTGCTATGGCCTTAATGCCCACCCACCTCTGTTCAGGCATTCCTGATCCACTCAGCTCTCCCTAACACCTTATTATTTCCATCCCTTTAATCCTTGTATTACCCACTATACTCAATCCTTCCTTCCCAGAATGTTATCCCTCTGGGATCTCCTCCTTGCTTGCATATTTTCTGCAGGTGTTGACATTCAAGCAGAACATTAATAGTATCAATAATAGAAATAATAGATTTCTAAATAAATCAGAGAGATTTATGCAGTAGTGGTATGATAAAGTAGTTGTATACTGTTAACTTAATGTGACAGTCCTATGAAGGGAAGCACTAATATGATTCCCTTCATGGGACTGTCACGTTAAGTTGACAGTATACAACTACTTTATTAATAGCAGCAATCTCTCTAATCTCGATGAGCCTATCAAAGCACCTTCCTTCTAAGCCAACAAGTAAAAATAAATAAATAAAATATAACTAAAGACACTGTTCTAAACTGTGTTCTTAGTTATAGAATTTTAAACATCAAAAATTCCACTTCTTCATGTTTTGTTTTGTTACCTACTATCTTACTCAAATGACCCATTGTTTCCTTGACCAGCCCTAATTCTGGAAAATTTCACCACTCTCCCTCTCTCTCTTTGGCCAACATGAGGATATTACTTCTCCCACCCTCACCCAATATAAATTAGCTGTGACTGTTGAGAACATGTGTAGGCTTAAAAGAAATTATGCTAGTTTGCTTTGCTGGGTGTGTAATATCAGTGTGCATATACAACAGAATGTAAGCACCCGAGAGAAAAGTTGGACATAAGAATCATCAGATGTGGTATGCAAGAGAGACGACTGCGCTTGTATGGTCATGTGTTGCATATGGATGAGGACAACTGCGTGAGGAAGTGCCACTCCCTAACTGTAGAAGGAACCTGTGGAAGAGGTAGACCCAGGAAGACATAGGATGAGGTGGCAAAGCATGCCTTTTGAACGTTGGGCCTCACAGAGGCAATGACAAGTGACTGAAACCTTTGGAGATATGCTGTGTTTGAGAAGACCCAGAAATCCAAGTGAGATTGTAGCAATGGTCGATGACATGTCACATAACTGGCCCGTTTAAAGGTACCCCTTCAGTTGTTGAGCAATATACTGTGCTTGGGAAGACCTGTTGAGCAAAGTGAAATCATAGTCATGGCTGATGCCAGTGCCACCTGACTTGCACCCATGCCAGTGGCACATAAAAAGCACCGTTTGGGTATGCTTGATACCAGTGCCCCCTGACCGGCTCCTGTAGTGGTGGCACAAAAAAAGCACCATTCAAGTGTGACTGATGCCAGTGCTACCTGACTGGTAGACCTACTGGTGGCATGTAAAAAGCACCATTCGAGTGTGGTCGATACCAGGGCCACCTAACTGGCTTCCATGCCAGTGGCATGTAAAAAGCACTGACTGCACTCTCTGAGTGGTTGGTGTTAGAAAGGGCATCCAGCTGTAGAAACCTTGCCAGAACAGATTGGAACCTGGTGCAGCCTCCAGTTTGCCAATCCTCAGTCAAACAGTCCAACCCGTGCCAGCATGGAAAGTAGACATTAAACAATAATGATAATGATGATGATGAATGATTGATTGATACACTGAACTTAACCTTTTAATAGATTTAGCAGAATGATATATATTTCTGGATAGATTTCTCTACTTGTTATAGATTCTATTTAATTATTTACAGAAAATGAATTTGAAATTAATTTGACAAACAAATAAATAAATAGATAAATAAATAAATATATAAATAAATTGTATAAAGCTTAAAAATCCAAAATTTAAAACTGTATCAACAAATGATCAATCAATCTATTTCATGTGTGTAAGGTCATATGTGACAATTTTCATAGGTGGGTGTTTTTGTCTATTTGCAATTGTACATTCATGCTAACGTAAGTTTATGCATGTGGTAAAAAAAAAATTAGCATCTATGCAAATATTTCATTCCTACTATGTATCATAGATCAGCTATCTTTTGACTACATAAAATTTGTTACTTCAAATCGAAATGTTTGTAGTGTGTAGTGAGATGACAGAAGAATTTCAGGTTGCAAACCTTTCAAAGAAATCTACTAGGATAACTTAAAGAGAATAACAATTTCTAGGAAACCTCAAAATAATATTAACCAGAAGAAAATCTTTTGGGATATAGATTTAGAGGTTCCATTCAACCAATCAATAATCGAAAAATACAAATAAAATCTTATAATTGAGCATTGATTCTAGAATAAGTCTTAAACTACTTTGTTTTCAAGTTAGTCTATTTGTAGAGTACTTCAAGGAAAATACAATTCTAAGGAATCTTATTACCATATTTTATTCCAAAGATAACAAATGAAAATAGGTCTGCAACTTCCATTTCTATTTATGCAGCTTTTTACATCTTATTCCTCGTAATTCTCTAAGTAGTTTCAAAGTAACAGAAGATTTAAATACACACATACACATACAAAAATAGTAATAGAAATGATAAATATTATAAGAATTAATGTTTCTAGCTAAATTCTTCCCTATACTATTTTTATACCTAGATTCCATTGAAAGTATCCAGTTTCTGTTATTTTCCTAATTCTTAGTGGATTAGTAGAATATATATAACAATAGCAGAATAGTT
Organism: Octopus sinensis; assembly: GCF_006345805.1. Classification (NCBI taxonomy): domain Eukaryota; kingdom Metazoa; phylum Mollusca; class Cephalopoda; order Octopoda; family Octopodidae; genus Octopus; species Octopus sinensis. Next base: position 20,987,344 of record NC_042997.1, on the reverse strand, counting down.
GTCACATGATGATAACAACGGGCTTATTTAGGGATTCATTGGTGAATAAAATATATTTTGTTCTTCAACTTTTAAACTGAATGAAGTGATGCTTTGAGTATTTTCCTTCAGCATATCATAACAGAATCATCATCATCATCATCATCATCGTTTAACGTCCACTTTCCATGCTGGCATGGGTTGGACGGTTCAACTGGGGTCTGGGAAGCCAGAAGGCTGCACCAGGCCCAGTCTGATCTGGCAGTGTTTCTACAGCTGGATGCCCTTCCTAACGCCAACCACTCCATGAGTGTAGTAGAATATATATAATTTTTTTAAAAAACAGTTTTAAATAAGGTATATTCATGATAATCAGTCAGTGTGTGTGTATACATGTGTGTGTATGTATGTGTTTGTGTGTGTGTGTGTGTGTGTGTGTGTATGTGTGTGTGTGTGTGTGTATGTGTGTGTGTGTGTTTGAGCTTGTACATGGATGCACATGTGTACCTTTCATCATCATCTTCATCATCATCATCAGCATCATTTTCATTGTTTTATCATCAACTTTCTGTGCTGAATTGGCTCAGATGAGTTTTTTGAGACAACATATTTTGTAGCCAGATATTTTCCTGTTGCTACCCTTTTACTCATCTATTACAACATGCAGGTACATGGGGTACCTAATCTAAAACTTTGATGGTTATGCTGATGTTCATGAGGCAGTAGTTATGAAGTACACAGTGGTAGGCCATACATATTTCAACTAGTTTCAGCATCTTCTCACAGAGCTTGCATAACCCAAGAATGGATGTCGAGCAATTGTTACAATCATGTAATACCAAACATGTAGCCTCCAAACTAACCATGTTTAGTGTTCTCCAAAGTCACCATGTTTGGAGTGCGTTTGAAAGTGAGACTAATCATCATCCTCAGAATATTGGATGCTGAAAACCACTTTTGTCCAGAGGATGTGTGAGATGAATAAGAACCATGTCAAAATTCCAGTCTTGTATTGCAGGAGTCATAGAAGCTGTAGGCAGTTTCATATAATAATCATATATGGAAGCTTATTGAGAAATATGTGCAGAAATCTTTTTGTAAATAAATTTGGTTTTTGGTAGGTTAGAGTTGTTTTATTAAATTACCCAATATTTCCTCAAATGCCTCTCATGCCATATACATGTGTGAGTGTGATTGTGTGTGTTAGTGTGTGTGATTGTGTGTGTGTGTTTGTGTGTATGTGTGTGTGTGTGTGTGCGTGTGTGCGTGTGTGTGTGTGTGTGTGTGTATTTGAAGGTATTAGATTCTTATAGACAGAACATTTGTATTCCATTAACTCAAAACATTATTAAATATTTTCAGTAACTTATGGAAAGCTAAACAAATATTTTGTATCCATATACAATGCAAACATCTAGTGGGTAGTGATGGTGCTGATTGCTATATTTGCAAATTCAGCATCACACATGAGAGAGGTAGAGAAAGATTGATGCTATTTGTTATGTGTATAAAGTTCACAACAACATATAAAAGTTGAAGCTTTTGCAGATATTCTATGTTTTGAAACAATTTAAGAGGTGACATGAATAAAGTGATCTTCAGAGACTTTAATAAATGATCCTGTTTTCTACCAATAATAAAAATTGAAAATCAAATAAACTTTAAAACAGTATGTAAAAATTCTAGAAAATTTCAGGAATATTTCATCCGATAATAAATAAAAACATATATCAATGCAATAAAACAGATGTTTTCAACTACGATATCATATTCCTACATAAACACAGAAATGTTGGGGTTTGAGTCATTTCTTCTTATACTGATTTTTTATTGCGTATCACAATTTTCATCATACCAGTTTACCTCATCCGTATCCATAGTAACAACAGTTTATTGACTGATGCACAGAAATATAGCATTATGAGATCATACAATCCCTTCCAATGATCATGTTAATCTTATTGTATTACTATTGAGTGTATGTATACATTATTGTTTGATTATGTTGACTACATTCTATTTGTGGATTTGAAATATGTTCTGCATCCATATGTATAAATAATTCAGTTCTTTTATGTAAACTTGTAGGTAGACAAGCAGGAAGATTAAAAAAACAAACTAAAAACAGAAGTGAAAGCAATTACAAGAGACAAGCTGGCACCTCTAACTCTTACTAACTGATAAAACAAATGTCAAAGTAGTGCTTCTGCTGTAAATCTAGATGAATGTATTTGTTATTGATGTGAAAATACATATTTTATCTAGAATTAGTGTTAGTTTAACTGAAAATGATCAGACACATGATTGCTATAAATCTGTCATTCATTTCATTTTTTTTTCTTTTTCTTTTTTCCTTTTGTCTCTTCTGTCAGTACAGCACAATGTATATTTCTCAGAAGTTCCCAGATCAACTTCTAGCTATGCTCATCTTAACTTACTGTATTGAATTAAATATTCTTTGACAACTCTACTATGATTATATCTGAACCTTAATCTTTATCTTTGATCTGCAATACTTTAACATTCTGCAACTCTCACTAAGAATGTGTCTTCTGCTACAGAAACTTTTACAAAACTTTGATGAATATATTAACCAAATCCTGGCCATTCTGTCTTTTATTACTTCTGTATCATATAGAATCATTGGTTTTAATACTTCAGATAAAAGAAATTGTGTTAGTCATGCTATAAGGCCAAAATAGTTATTTATGAAGGAAAGACAGTTATAGTTTTGGGAATTATATAAAAGTGTGCGCCAATAAATTAATAATGAAGTTTGCTGAGTCTGTAGCATACTCCCAGAAGTAGTGTAGATATTATTGCATTGGTTGATCATAACTCCATTATTTTAAGACTTGTTTTCATTCTTACACATAAAACTTAGGCAACTAGATTTACCATGATAAAGAACTTTTAAATTATTAAGTTCATGTTCTCATACTTAACGCAACAAGCACAAAATATCTATTTCAAAGAAACTAGAATTGACAACATTAATCATCGACTACATATATTTTAATCATTTTACTACTGTATATGGGAAATAACTTTGGATATGTTTTCATCTTATTTGACCTCCTTGGCAAGACATAGATTTCACCATACTTGCTGAAGTAGTTATTAGAGATCACAAAGTAGATGTATGATAATGTGCAATACTATAAGCCAGAAAGATTAACATGTTTTAATGAATAAATTACCAAAGATAATTACTTGGAGATGTCATTCACATAAAAAGCAATTGTTTACAAATTTTATCAGTAAGTATTTCAAATTTATTTAGAAATAATTATGCTGTAAAGGAAAGATAAAATTAATTAAACTAAGGGAAAGACAAATATAATTCAGTCAGCAATTGTGAGGATGAATCTACATTGCTAAATATGTTTAAGTATTTTTAGGCCTCCTCAGTGAAAAAATATACTTTAGCAAACATGGCAAAGTAGTGGTGATAGAAGTAGATGTAAAACATTGAACATGTGTCACCACTATCCTCCTCCTCCTCCTCCTCCTCCTCCTCCTCCTCCTCATCATCATCATCATCATCATCATCATATCATCATCATCATCATCATCATCATCATCATCATCATCACCATCACCACCACCACCACCATCATCAGCATCATCATCATCATCATCATCATCATCATCATCATCATCATCTTTTGGTGGCCATTTTCCATACTGGCATTGGTTGTACAGTTTGATAGGAGATAGTAAATCAGAAGATTCTACCAGACTTTACTATCTGCTTTGGCATGATTTCTATGGCTTGATGCTCTTCCTTATGCCAACCACTTTACAGAGTGTACTGGGTGCTTTCTATCTTGCACCAGCAGCAGTGAGATCACCAAATAATTTACAAGATATGATCACTCAGCTGAGGTGGGGGAAATAGTATTGAGGAAGGTGGCTTAGAGCCAGATGAGCAGTTGGAGTATGAGTAGATGGATAGATAGGGGTTTCTGGCAGTAAAGGAGATACATGGCTACCTTAGTAAAAGAGAGAGAGTGAGAGAGAAAGAAAAGAGATAAAGAGAAGAGAAAGAGGAGAGAGGATGAAGAGAGAGAAAAGAGAAAGAAGAGAGAGAAGACTGTGAAGATTTGATGGTGGAGCAGGGAAGGGAACATCCAAATTATAGAGAGGTGTATATAAGTGAAGTGAGACCAAGGACTGGATAGGTTGATTACAAAAAGGAGTCGGAGGTGGGGCAGAAGAAATGTATTGAGTAGACAGGTATAATGGGAGGAGTGGCTAGAGGATATGTTGTGTGGAAGAGATTAAGTTGGGGAGATTGGAATATAGAGGGGTGGGGAGGTCAATGAATGGTGAGCAAAGTTGGGTGGAAGTGGAGGAGTTGGGAACACAGGATGTGGAAGAGAGGTTTGTCAAGAACAAATTGTATACAAGGTGGTGAGAAAGCTTGGACATAATGAACATGCCTTTATGGCTATGATTTTACTTAGCAGGATGTCTTCTTAAGCACAGCAAATTGCCAGTTGTCTTAATTCTTTGTTGTCTCCTCTTTGGAGCTCAGTTTCTTTAAATCACTTTTCACCACTTTGTCTCATATCTTCTTGGGTCTTTCTCTTTCACATGTACCTTCCATATTTAAAGATTGAGGCTTCTTTATGCAGCTGTCTCCTTTCATGCACATCACATGACCATACCACAGTTTATATTTTCTCTTGCACACTACATATGATGCTTCTTACATGCAATTTTTCTCTCAACACAATTACATTTTGTTGTACATGCATACTGACATTGCACATCCAGTGAAGCATACTGACTTCATTTCTTTCAAGCCTTCACATATCCTCTGCAGTCACAACCGACATTTCACTATTATATAGCATAGTTGTTTATACACAAGCATCATACAATCTATCTTCCAGTCTGAGGAAGGAAGAGGCCCTTTGTTACAAGCAAAGGGCTCTTTGAACTTAGCCTAACCAGTTCTAATAGTAGCAACTATTCTTTCAGTGCATCCTTCACTACTAGCATATTTAAATAAATACATAACTTCATACACACATATACATACATACATACATACATACATACATACATACATACATACATACAGGGTGCAGTGAATAAACTGTTGTCTAAATTACACAAAAATGAAAATAACACTGAAATCTCATTTTAACAGATATAGTTACCAAAATTATATAAAAATATCTTGAAATACTAAAGAGTTAATCTATTTAATAAAATTGCTATTGGCTTCAACAACAGCCTCCAGACGACTTCAGAATCTTCTGCAACTCTTCTGGACAGTCTCCTTGTTTAAGTTGATGAATGCTGCCATAATCCTTGCCTTCAGTTCATCTTTGGTGTTACAAGGAGTCTTGTTGGTCTCTTGCTCAACTGCACCCCACACATAATAATCAAGGGGATTGCAGTCTGAGGAGTTAGGTGGCTAGATGTTAGGTGTAATGTGGTTGCAGAAATTGTGTGACAGCCATGACTGGGTTCTCCTGCTTGCATGGCAGGATGCAGAGTCCTGTTGCCAGACATAGGGTCTTCCAGCAGCTACCCTCTTGACCCAGGGTAGCACTACCTCCTCCTGTCAAAACACCCAGCCATTGCCAGCATGGAAAACAGACACTAAACGACAATGACGATGATGATGATGATGATGACGACGACAACGATGATATATGAATATATATAAAACTGAGATTTTATATACATCAGAGATGCTGTCTGCATGAAATGAACGGTTAAGTCATTGTGGATACTTATTACAGTAGCATCAAAACTTATTTGAATAACCTTATATCCTCTTGATTTCATTATTTCATTATCATTAATAATGGTATGATAATATTTCATTATTATTTCTAAATTTCTGCCATTCACTTAGAATGCTACACTAACAGAATTGATTAGAAAAATATAGTTAATGAATATGTAACATTTAAAGGATATAATACTATGAAAGCCTTTTCTACTTTCAAAAAGGTAACTAAATGTACTTATTTATCAAGTATATTTGTTTGACCTTTTAAGCTTAATTTCTCAAAGATTAAATTTACACTTCAAACAAAGCAAAACATCGAGTCCTTATTTAAGAAAATATAGAATATAATAATCCCTTGACATATCGTGGTTCACCTATCAAGGTTTATTGTTGGGTTGTTGGGAGAGTTCGTGCCGATTTTTAAAGGAAAGAAAAAGGTCAATAAATACTTGCCATTACATTTTTAATCAACCAAATATGAACCATTTTGTTGCACAATGCGTCTCCATCTTTCCTTTAACTTGAAAATACCCTCTTCCCAGAATTGAGGTGGTTTCATGGCAAAGAATTCATCAAGGTATCTACGTCATCCAAGGAATTGAAATTTTTACCATTACGACTATTCTGCAGAGACCTGAATAAGTGGAAATCTGAAGGAGCAATATCTGGTGAATACAGAGGGTGGGATAACACATCCTAGCCAAGCTTCAGCAATTTTTGTCTGGTTCCCAAAGCATCACGTGCCGAAAATGAACTTTCTTATCTTCCATTTTAAAGGGTTACAGAATTAACACAGGTTATAGGAACATAAATCTTCTTCCACAAAAAGTTAGCTTAAACTGTGCTCTAAATGGAAATGTAGTCAAATCTTATTTTATGGACTCAACCATGTTCTAAAATAAGTTAAAATGTAAGCTACTATAAATCGGTACGAACTTTCCGGACAACCCAATATTTAAGCTTACGTCGATTTCTCTATGGTGTTGTTTTGCATTTGTAATGAAATAAATATACACAAATTATACAAATAATAAAAAAAAATATACAGTACTGTTTCTACTTTGTGGATTTTCACCTATTGTAGGGGGGTTTGGGAATGTGACACCCATGTTAGTCAAAGGATTACTGTACAACAACCTAATGTTCTGATATTTTGGTTCTTTCATACATATAATCTTTTAGCCATATAATTTCATAAAATAATGCAGACATATGTTTTCTATTCAGTTTTATGTTAACCAAGATTAGATTTAATCCATCCCTTTCCCACTTGCTACTGAACAATAGCCTTTTGAAATTTCATCGTTGCACATGTTTTCCTACAACTGTTGACTTGTAATTATTCAAGAATATCTCCACCACAACAATCTCACAGATCTCTTGAGGATTTGCTAGGACCATGCACTTAGAATCTTCTCTCAGACTAAGCTAATGAAAAAAAAAAAGGACTTTTTAAAAAGTTTATGAATGTGTAGAAAGGATTTCTTTTTAATTCAGACTGAATTAACCAATATGGGCATTTTTAATCAAGTTATCTTATATTCACCAAAATTTCTTTCTTTTGCTCCATGCTTGAAACTGAACTATTGTTCATACTAAAATGAATGCTAGTTATAAAATTACAAGATTGTGCTGTTTTTCATTCTGATTTTCTTAATTTACTTTTTAATATTTTTATGTAAATCCTCATCATCCTCATCATCCTCATCATCATCGTTTAATGTCTGCTGTCCATGCTAGTATGGGTTGAATGATTTGACTGAGGTCTGGCGAACCAGATGGCTGCACCAGACTCCAATCTGATCTGGCAGAGTTTCTACAGCTGGATGCCCTCCTAATGCCAATCTACTTCATATTTGTCTTTGTTATTTTTTACCCCCCAGGTATGAGTTCTTCAAAATATCAGCCTCTTAGATACCCTGACCTCCATTGTTCACAACACCAATTAATCCAATGATGACTCTCTAATGAATGTCAATGTCCTTTATCATTTTAGAAATATTATTATTTCTAAGTCTCTCTAAAGGATACTACGGAAGCAGTACTGGATATTAATAGTTATCACAAAGCTAATATGGCAGTCCATAAATATAGGACGAAAGCTGCTGTTGATTAGCTCCAAGAGGCCATCACCTCTAGCTAGCTATATGACACACGGACCTGTGTCCATTATAATCTTCAAACAGGGGAGGTCAACCACTTCCTCTTGCTGGTCAGGCATCTACAGACATGTTTCAGGGTATTTGCCCTTTATCAATGCAGAGTAGCCGAACCCAGCAGGTGTTGCTACTGACAGTCTGTTCGAAGGATCATTTACCTAAATTCAGTGGAATACATCCACTGGTTTTCAAAAATAGAAATATTATTATTTCTAAGTCTCTCTAAAGGAGACTACAGCAGTGGTACTGTGTATTAATAGTTAACGCCAAGCTAACATAGCAGTCCATAAATATAGGATGAAAGCTGCCGTTGATTAGCTCCAAGAGGCCATCGCCTCTAGCTAGCTTTATGACACAAGCTTTCGTCCTATATTATGGACTGCCATATTAGCTTGGCGATAACTTATCATTTTGTTTTACATATAAACATACCAGCAAAATATTTCCTGGCATGAACATTTAATTTTGTTTAGATTTTCAGGCAGTATATCAAGAACCATAATGTCCAATGTAACCACTTTTTTTTTTATATATGATAAATGTGATTTGAGGAAGATTTAGTTTCTATTTCAAGCTGATCAATTTCTGGCTAAAGCACAAAATTCTAGTTCTAAGTTGTTTCTTCTAGGAATATCAAATAATTATGTTATATGTTAATTGAATCAGATATATTCTTTTCTTTTATTCTTTCATTCTTTTGCTGGTTTCAATCATATGGTGGTGGCCATGCTGGAGCACTGCTTTTAGTTAGACAAATCAACCCCAGGACTTATTCTTTGTAAGAATAGTACTTATTCTATCAGTCTCTTTTGCCAAACTGCTAAGTTATGGGGACATAAAGACACCAACATCGGTTGTCAAGCGATGGTATGGTCGGGTGAGAAACACAGACACACACAAATATATATATATATATATATATATATGATGGTCTTCTTTCAGTTTCCACCTACCAAATCCACTCACATTGTTGAAATAATTAATGACAATGATCAGTCTGCTACCTATTATTATCAACATTGTCATATTAATACATCCCTTTATGGAAATATAAATTTTAAAGACCATTTTTTTGAAAATTCATGAAGAGAATGGGAAAAACAAAGTTTGATCAAAATACCTGAATGGATTAAACTTTCAGAAATGCAGTAGGAAAGATAGTATAAGGCAAAATGGTTAATAATTTGAAGGCTGAAGGAACAGGGGTAGTTAGAAGTCAATGTAGATCACTCTTATATTATGAATGGGAAAATGGGAGAAAAATATTCTTCAGTAAAAAGATGATGAAGAAGATGAGACAATATGAGTATCAAACAATTGCTAAAATCGAATCAAATTTTATTCTTTTAATTAATTGTTTATTGATAATTTATATGATTTCTGGGGAATTAAATACTCCAAAATAGGAAAGAAATTAAGGAATCTTATATAAATCTGACCTAAAACTATAACTTAATAATCAGATAGTTACAATAATCAAATAGCTTTCTGTTCAGAGTAAATCTTTCTGATTCTTTGCATCAAAATCAATCTCTTTACCTGCTCATTTTCCTTTTCCTGGACATAATTTAATATTTCTATTAAATAAACAGTATAAATTTGCGAAATGAATTAAATATTGCTATCTACAAAGATAAATTGGAAATTTGTCTAAATATATCAAAGAATAAGATAGGAAAACAAAAGATCATTCAAACAGGTTACTTTATATATGATTAAATCTGCACTTAAAATTTCCTGGTATATCCTTTACTTGATTTCACAAAGCAATAATTAAATTAATTGATATGCAATGAGAATACTATTTCTGCTAGGTGTACCTTTCCACTACTTGAGAATAAAACCCTAATAAAAGATTAAATTTTAAGATTTTCTCCCTTCAAATTTTCTGTTTATCACAATTCATCATGTCTCATTTGATCATGGTTGAAATTGAATTTAATGTCAAAATATATTTCAATGTTCAAGCAACGCTTCATAAATATTAACTTTCTTCTTAGACATATCTATGTGAATTATAGAACTATTACCAAATTAAAAGTTAAAATGAATAACGAAGGCATTCCAAAACAGCATATTTATACAATTCAATATCAAATTTATCTTTCTAGTGAAATTTTCCAAAGAGACACAAATTTTCTTTTGTGTAAATATTTTACCTTAATAAGATACTCATGTTCTTCATATATTTTCACATAAGTTTCCTTCATTAAATTTCCATTGATATGTCTGATCAATTTATAATTATTTGTTTTTCAAATTTACTCTTCTGTCAGGAAAATAATTTTCATGTTTTGAAATAATATTTGCTGAATAGAATTTGAAGTACCTATGCACAAAGTTTAATCACTTACACAATATTAAATTTGTAAAGGAGGCTACAGATATATATTTTAATTATTGACAATAGCTGATGTATTGTTCTAAGTGCCAACAGTGATCAATATCTTTTGAGAATGTATCTATAATTAATTTATTATATTTTCACTAATTACAAACTTTATGGTTTCAAAGTATGGACAAGGCCCTGAGAACAGAGAGTGCAGGGGATGCAAGTGCACCCACTAAAGTTTTTAGCAGGTGCAAAATCAAAATTTGCACCCCCAAGTTTAGAAGATAGTGTCTAAAAATTCATCTGTAAAAAGTTGCTTGAAGTTAGGTTCCCTCTCAAAGCAAGAACATACATATGTCGACTTACTGTGCAACATTTTATGGTTATTAATCAATGTAATGTCACACACTCCACTTCTGTTCCTACTCAGGGCACCCCACACAATGTTCAATATTTGGTGTAAGATTTTCTCTCTTTTCTATCCTTTGCCTCTCTCCTCTTGTGCTCAAAACACTTCCCGTTTATTTCTATCTGCCTCTCTCTACCTATCTGCTACCTTTCTCTCTTTACTACCTTCCATTTCTTCTTCTATCCATCTATGTCAAGTGAGCAACACCCAATTTCAGTATATATTTACTAGTGACATAGAAATCTGGAGAGAGAGTTCACAGTGGATGTTGCAAGCTCCTTCATGAAAATGGAACACAATATTTGAAGGATCAGAAAGGATGCTAAACATAATCACAAGGAACTAATGATTTGTATATTAACAAAATGATACTTCAGCTAATGAATAATAGGAAGCAAGACCTATTAATAAGATGAATTGATAGAGAAAATCATATAATATAATATTCTGTTATTGGCACCCGGGGTGTTTGAAAATATTTGGTATATATAATGTAAAGCTTTCAAAGTATACACAAAGTCTCACTGAATCAAAGGGGCATGTAATACTGAAATTAAAAGAAGTATTATATCAGCAAATTCTTTCTCACAAGCTTTATATCATATTGCTATGAACCAAATTTAATTAAGGAATATCTAATGATCCTGTATTACTGCAATCATTACTCTAAATATAAGGAGCTACATGCCAGAAGATTGTCATAATTGCAAGCAGAAATATTCGGATACCATGGGCTATGGAAAAAGTTTGTGATAAGAAGAGGAAATGAGTAATATTTGTAAGAATCCACCTTCTAGTTAATGAACGAATATGCTATCAAAGGGAAGTGAGAAATATATTTGGATATATCACAAAATAACAAGTTGAAGCAGATGGAAATGAAAGGTAAAGTTCGAAAATGAGGCAAAAGGAGGATCAAAGAGATCTTAGAAGTAAAAATAGATGTATGGAACCCCATTAAAGTGGTCAAATCTGGGACAAAACCTGTAATAAAATATTCTGAAGCGTTTCTTGCAAGGACGGAAAAAAAATCATATGAAAAGTATAGACATAGCAAAACATTATTAACAATGCACAGTGGCTTAAATCCATGAAGCAATCTTTGTAGATAGCTCATACAAAAAAAAGAAAAACCCCCAAAAAAGCAAAATGAGAGACAATTGGCCACTCAATGTAACAAACACAGAACACATAGTAATTAGGGAACTATGTTAGAAAAATGTTAGGAGGGTGAAAAGATAACTATATATTGAGCCATGAAGGTTCGTACATACAGAGAGAAATATAAGAAGAGGAAAAGTTTACTACTAAAAGAAAGAAAAAAGATAATAGCGATTTATCAAATAAAGAAAACTAAAAATAAAATATTTGACTTGGCTGGAATAGGGAATTTTAAAGAGGTAAAAAAAAATCCTGAGTTTGGCTGCACAAGAGCAAACCAAACATTATTAAAACAGAATCAAACAGAAACCAGAAATATAATAAATGATGAATATAGATGAATTTATCAACCATATATTTTGTAAATGTAGCAAGATGCTTCAAAAAGTATAGAATATACAATATAATAAGAAGGAAGTTATACAGAGAGTTTAGCAGAAAATTGTCAATATCTCTAGTCAGAATATGTTGTGAAATTTTTCAAGCAAATTCATGTTACACAGGAGTAGATATAATCATAAAACATGGCTGTACCATGTGATAGCAGAAGCAAATAAAATAGAATAGAAAGAAATATGACAGCCAGAAGATTGAAAAGAATCTAGAATTTACTAAACAATGAAAAATAAAACTCTGAGCTATGTGAATGAGAGTTATTCCTGTAGACATAATACCATTGGTATGAATATCAAAGTGGTTTGGTGAGAGGCTGGAAGATATCGGAATTGATATCCTGTACCTTGCAAGAATGGTTATCTTGTATTCTGCATGAATACTTGACAAAGTCATGTAGAAGGCTGGCAAACTATTAACTATTATGACACTACTTATATAATTCAGATGGAAAAGTTTTAACAATATCACCACCACCCAACTACTACTACTACTACTACTACTACTACTACTACTACTACTACTACTACTACTACTACTACTACTACTATAATAATAATAATAGTAATAATAGTAATAATAATAATACCACCACCACCATCACCACCACCATCACCACCACCACCACCAACCACCACTACTACTACTACTACTACTACTACTACTACTACTACTAATAATAATAATAATAATAATAATAATCAGTCTGATGCAGTACCAGGCAGTTGACATTCATGGCTTCTGATCTTAACTGATTGGAAGTGTTATTATGCACATTGTTTTGTCTTGGTACAAAAGATTGGCTGCAGCAAATATTCTGCTCAATACCACAGAATTTCTTGTCAATTGTTTGACTTTAACCAGTTGAGCATGTCCCATTGTGGCTAATGATATGTGCATCTCTGATCATGAGAAGACGTAGTTGGGGAGCATCATAGCTATGTGCTAAGAGGAATACTATGGAGTTTGGATAATTCAGCTTTGGAAAAATGGGTGTTTTGTTCACCATCTTTAAGTAACCCTTATTCAGTGACCTTTTGAGTGGGATGGGCTACTTGGCCTGAAGAAAATTCCAACTGGGCCCCATCTGCAAGGTCAAGTGCTCTTTATTTTGATATGAGATAACCATGTCATGCATATATGCTTGTTATGCATGTGCCTAGTGTACCCATTTCAGACGAATAGTCATGATGAGTATACTGGGCTTTGCATATTTTACTCCAGTGTCACTTTGATGGCATGCACTGCTCTCTCACTCGCTAATAATAATAATAATAATAATAATAATAATAATAATAATAATAATAATAATAATAGTTTCAAGTCTTGCCATAAGGGCAGCAGTTTTAGGGGAGTGGATGAGTCGATTACATCGATCTCAGTGTTCAGCTGGTACTTAGTTTATTCCCTGATGCAGTACCAGGCACTGGCTCTCATGGGGTCTGATCTTAACTGATTAGAAGTGATATCATTATATATATTTTGTCTTGTTATAAAACTACAGCAAATATTCTGCTCAATACTACAGATTTGCTTGTCAGTTGTTTGACCTTAACCAGTTGAGCATGTCCCTTAGAGGTTGATGATATGTGCATCTCTGATCACAAGCAGAAGTAGTGGGGGAGCATCATAGCCATGTGTTAAGAGGAATACTATGGGGTTTGAATAATTCATCTCTGAAAACACAGGTGGTTTCGTTCAACATCCTTAAACATCCCTTATTCAGGATTTTTTGAGTGAGATAGGATATTCAACCTGAAGAAAATTCTAACTGGGCCCCACCTGCAAGGTTATGCACTGTTTATCTTGATATGAGATCACCATGTTGTGCACATCTAGTTGTGATGCATGTGCCTAGTGCACCCTTATCAGACAGGTAGTCATGATGGGTATACTGGGCTTTGTATATTTTACCACAGTGTCACTGTGATGGCATGCACTGCTTTCTCACTCACTAATAATAATAATAATAATAATAATAATAATAATAATAGTTTCAAGTCTTGCCATAAGGGCAGCAGTTTTAGGGGAGTGGATGAGTCGATTACATCGATCTCAGTGTTCAGCTGGTACTTAGTTTATTCCCTGATGCAGTACCAGGCACTGGCTCTCATGGGGTCTGATCTTAACTGATTAGAAGTGATATCATTATATATATTTTGTCTTGTTATAAAACTACAGCAAATATTCTGCTCAATACTACAGATTTGCTTGTCAGTTGTTTGACCTTAACCAGTTGAGCATGTCCCTTAGAGGTTGATGATATGTGCATCTCTGATCACAAGCAGAAGTAGTGGGGGAGCATCATAGCCATGTGTTAAGAGGAATACTATGGGGTTTGAATAATTCATCTCTGAAAACACAGGTGGTTTCGTTCAACATCCTTAAACATCCCTTATTCAGGATTTTTTGAGTGAGATAGGATATTCAACCTGAAGAAAATTCTAACTGGGCCCCACCTGCAAGGTTATGCACTGTTTATCTTGATATGAGATCACCATGTTGTGCACATCTAGTTGTGATGCATGTGCCTAGTGCACCCTTATCAGACAGGTAGTCATGATGGGTATACTGGGCTTTGTATATTTTACCACAGTGTCACTGTGATGGCATGCACTGCTTTCTCACTCACTAATAATAATAATAATAATAATAACAATAATAATAATGATAATCCTTTCCAGTAAAGGAAAAAGGCCTGAAATTTGAGAGGAGGGGATTAGTCAATTACATTGACCGCAGTGTTTAACTGGTACTTAACTTATCAACCCCGAAAGGATGAAAGGCAAAGTCGACCATAACGGAATTTGAACTCAGAATATGAAGACAGAAGAAATGCAGCTAAGCAGTTCACCTGGTGGGCTAACAATTCTGCCAGCTCGCCACTATTAATAATAATGACAATCTACAAGGCCTGAAATTTAGGGAAGGGCATAGTTGATACATGAACCCCAGTACTTGACTGGTACTTAATTTATCGACCCCAAAAGGATGAAATACAAAGTCAACCTTTGTGAAATTTGAACTCAGAACATAAAGATGGGCGAAATACTGCTAAGCATTTTTGTCTGCCAAGGCCTGAAATTTGGAGGAGGATTAGTCAATTACATCGACCCCAGTGTTTCCTTGGTACTTGATTTATCGACCCTGAAATGATCAAAGGCAAAGTCGATCTTGGTGTAATTTGAACTTAGAATGTAGACAGACGAAATAATACTAATCATTTTGCCTGGATAAAATTATATTTTTATCTTTCCTCCTCTATATCATCACTACCTTCACCTAACTTTCCCTACCACATACTAAATATTACGTTCTCCCTAATTCACGTCACAGACGCTTTTCTCTCCCTCTTTTTCTCTCTCTGTCTGTTTATCTTTCCTTCTTTTTCTTCCTTTCACTTTCTTTCTCACTCTCTCTTTACTGTCAACTAATCTCATGAAAGTGTTACTCACAATCTCTCTACCACACGCCATGAACACTTCTCTCTCCCTTTTTTTCTCTCTATCCCTTTTCCTTCTCCCTCTTTTTCTCTAATCATGTGAAAGCGTTTTCATTATTATATGATCATCATCTTCATCTAGTGTTTTAAATCCAGGTGTTTTTCTGTTAACGGGGGTAACTGGATCTATCTCAATGCCATAGCAACCACCCTCACACTATCTCACCATCTTGCCCAGTTTTGAACATCTTTTTTCAAACCAACCCTCCCAATCTCCTCCACCTGTTTCCTTAGTCTACCTTGCTTTTGCACTCCATTTACCTCAAATGCAATCACCCTCTTCAGAACATGCTCTTCATTCCTCCTCAACACATCCCCGTATCACCTCACTCCATTTGCCCTTGCCAACCATTCCACTGATTCCTCCAACCCCAGCATTCTCCATTCCCATCAAATCCTCTTATCAAACAGCTTCACCCCACACATTTCTCTCACCATTGCTCTCTCAGTCCTTCTCAAAATTACCCTCTCTCTCTCCCTCAGACACCATGTCTCACTCCCATACAGTATTGCAGCACTCACACAACTCTTATAGACTCTTCCTTTCATCTTTAATGAGAACCTTTTCCCATATAACAATGCTTCACATTCCCTGAACTTCACCTAACCAAGTCTCGCTCTTGCTGTCACAGCTGCTTCACATCCACCACTTACATCCACCCTATCTCCAAAATAACAAAACCCTCTCACCATTTCCACCTCATCTCATTGCCTTTCCAATGGTTCTGCCAGCCCTCCAGCTCCTTTTTCACCCCTTGCACAAACAAACTCTCTTGCCAGTCATCTTCATTTTCGTACACCTACCATGAATCCATTTCTCACATCTCGTACACAACACTGCATACACCACATGGATCCAGCTTACTCACTAACACTTCTCCTTCCACCCCACTCACTATCACCTTTGTCTTTCTGAGGTTTACCTTCAAATCCTTGCTTTCAAATGCCTCCCTCCATTTTCAAAACTTCTCCCTCAATCCCGCCATCATCTCATTCATCAGAACACAGTCATTCACACGCAGTCTCTCCATTATCAATCCCTCTCTTGCACTCTCCATCGCCACATCAGTCTCTATTGCAAACAACAACGGTGACAACACAGATCCCTGATGCACACCAACTTTCACCACAAACTTCTCTGACTGCTCTGATCCAATTCTAACTTTTGTGTTTATCCCCTCATACAAACTCATCACTGCCCCCACTATTACCTCTAGTACACCTCTCTTCCTCAATACCCACTCAATCACCTTCCTCGGAACCTTCTCAAATGCTTTCTCCAGATCAATGAAGCACATGTACAACTCCTCCCTATCTCAGTATTCCTCTTTCAATCTCCTTACAATGAATATTGTATCTATTGTCCCACTACCTGGCATAAAAACCAAATTCAGTATTAAAGAAAATTAGGAGCATGACTGTTAAATATTATCAATTAGTTATAAATGTATAGTGTAATTATAATGTCTTCATTTTTATGTTGTAAATTTATTTTATGTTATTGAGACCTGAAGAGTGGCTATGTATCGTTGGATCAAAGAAATATTGATTTTTGAGATTATCGATTTTGATATTGTAGATTTGTATACATAGTCATGAAATGCACGTCATCATTTTAATGTGTATATTTTAATGTTTATTATTTAGTATAGAAATTTTTAGTACAATATTAATAATAATGTCATTTTAAGTCATTTTAATGTGTATTTTGATAATGTATATTATTTCGTATAGAAATGTTTAGTAGAACATTAATAATAATGTAGTTTTAATGTGTATTAATTAGTATAGAAATTTTTAGTACAATGTTAATAATAATATATTTAAATTTATATTTTATTATAGCCTCTGTCGCAGCCTCTGGTTCTTTCATTATTAATTGAATTGCTTAATGGGGGTTCTGTCTCTTAATTCTCTCTCTCTCTCTCTCTATATATATATATATATATATATATATATATATATAGTTAATCGAAACAAGAAAACACATAAAAACACAACAACGCGAGGACGTGGAACAAATATAGTATTATTAGACGCTCAGGAAAGGAGGAAAGAAGGAGGGTTTAACGTTTCGAGCAGAGCTCTTCGTTGGAAACATAGGAGAAGGAAAGATCCAGAGAAGGGAAGACAAAGGAAAAAAAAAATCGTCAACGGTACACACGAGGGAAATATACACTTGAATTTTCTTTTCATTTTACAAGTTTTGCTGTGATTTAGTCTTTTTCCATTCTTATTTTTATCTCTTTATCACAGGTTTTGTTGGAGCTCCTGGAGTCTTGCATGTAGAACGAGCTTACTTCCTGCAGCTTATGGTACAATGCTAGCCATTACACTGTCTGTTTTGTCCTTTATAATCATATTTGGTCTTTTGCTTTAATAGTTTGGTCAGTATTTATGTAATTTTTGTTCTCTGTCGCAGCCTCTGGTCCATGTTCATGCTGTTATTTCGAAGTTACACCCTGGTCTAATATGCCAATGCACTTTTTATCTACATAGTCATGTCTGCACTTATGTTCTTTTTGTGCTAGTATACTGCAATCATTCAAGAGTTGATCGATGCTTTTGTCTCCTTTCCTGTAGATTCTACATTTGCTGTCCAGTTGAGCTTGTTGATCTTTGCCAGTATCAGATTTGTTCTAAAGGCTAATTTCTGAGTGGCTATACTTACTGCTTTGGTCTTTGTTTTCAGGTTTTCATTCATCAGTAAGATCCAGCAATCTTTGCTTCCAACATTCTCAGATTGTTGCATGAATTAACCTCATAATTCCATTTCTTTCCATTTTATTGCTCTGCAGTTCTTACCTGTATTCTTGAATTCTCCAACTGTTTCAGTAGCACTTTGGGCATCTCTAGCAGCCTATAGTGTTCTTTCTTCATTCAATACAACATAAATTTTCAACCCCAATATCACATTCTAACAATATCTTCTATGTTTTCTAATCCTCTGCTTCCTTCCTTCATGTGTAGGTATTACTTTTAGGTTGGTGTGTGTTGTGCATTTTGAACAGCTTTCTAGCTCTTCTGTTCATGTTCTGTTACTTGACTTTTGTCCATTTCAGAGACGGAGCACAGTATCTCACTACTGGCAAAGCCCAAGTATTTATTGCTATGATATTATTTCCATTATTTAATTTTATTTTAAGCAGCTTCCTAATTCTCCTCTAATACTCATTAGAGAATATCTCATTTCTTCTTCCATTATCCTATCGTTTTGCAGTACTCGTAGGTATTTGCATCCCTCATTATTCTGTTCTTGTTACTGTGATTGTATGTGTTGCGATAGTGGATTTATTGTCGTTACCTGGTTTGATTAGGCAATTGTCCTTAGATTAAGAAAGCCTTCAAATATCCTTCCTGTCTGCAATTATAATATTTTGGCATTCTGTTTATATCTTCACATTCCATTATTTTAGAAAGAAAACCTTTGGAATATTTACATGTATGATCAACAGATTCAGCGTGTTTGGTATAACATTTTAAAAGTTAAATACAGCCACTGCCATAGGTGAATCCATAAAAAAGGCTTTTAACTTTCATGCACCTTTTCACTGTATAATATAGTATGAAGAAGAATTGATCTGAGACATGTAGAACTGTAGAATGTATTTTGCATTGGTCCCACTTGCGTACATCATTTCTATTTCTCCATGCTGTGTTTGTGATCGTTAGAAAACTTACAGCGCCCGTTATTTCCTTCAGACAATGTAAGAAATCAATATAAATGACTCGTTATAGTTTATTTATGACATCTATTATTATTTCAGAGGAAATAATAATGTATTATAAATAAAAATCACCATATCTCTATAAACCTCATTCCATTTGGCAGCATTTTGAACGAGTGAAAAGGGAACGAATTATGCAACCACTTAGATAAACGTTCAGCATTGAACTTTCTCTGTCTTTTTATTGTTCCCACATGAATAAGATTTATTCACTAATAAAAGATAGATCTACTCGTTTTACTATCTGACAATTGATTGCAACATCTCAATAACACTCTAAGGCAATGGGGACACAGATTAAGAACCGCTGCATTAAGACAGCTAGAATTTAGGAGCGTGTTAGCATGCTTAATGCATGTAACTAGAAATAAATATGCAGTGAGACAAAAATTAATATTTTTTGATGATTATTAACATAACTTTTTTATTGATTATTAATACCACTTTTTCATTTTCCTATGGTGACTAATTTCGGTTGTTTCTTCTCTTTTTTGTTATCATCAGCAAAATATAATCAATCTTTGATTGCTTTACTAGTGCTGAATGATTCACCTAGAAAGTGTAGAGAAGTATATTAGAGCCATTCTATACAATCACTGAATTTCCTAGAAATAAAGAGACAAATCTCTTTCGAATCACATTTTACTATCTCAAAAGGAAAAAAAAGGAGGGGAAATTGGATTATCTAATCACTGATATACAGAGACAGGATGAACATAACCAGAAAACTTCCTTCAAAATCTTGTTTTATCAGGATTGAGTTGGATCTAAACAATATCAGTAGTAACAAATGTCTTTCTTTTTTTTTTTGTACAGAAGAAAAATTCGTTCAGAAATTTTAAAAATCCAATGATGCCCCTGCATTAAAAACGTTAGGTAGATGGGTCTTTGAATATTCAATACACAAAAAAAAGGCGGGTCAAATATTATCCACACTTTCACAAAATCTTTCTTTAGATCGGCTGCTCTGCTTTCAGTGCTCTTGTACTAAAAGCCGATACTCTAGTGGTTA
This sequence comes from Octopus sinensis, assembly GCF_006345805.1. Classification (NCBI taxonomy): domain Eukaryota; kingdom Metazoa; phylum Mollusca; class Cephalopoda; order Octopoda; family Octopodidae; genus Octopus; species Octopus sinensis. The sequence goes on along the minus strand of NC_042997.1, from coordinate 20,966,914 downwards.
CGTAATCGAGATTTAACCATGATCACTCCAGTTTTTCTTTTTGTGTTGCAGAGTAAACATGGCTGCTCTGCTGGCAGAATGGACCAAGGGAGAACAGATCAGTGATCTGATTTGTCTGGTCTGAAGTTGTGTCAGAAAAAGAAATTCATTGCAGGCTTTCAGAACAATATGGGGAAAGTGCTCTACTGTGGAGTAGTATGAGTGGATCAAGAAGTTTTTAAATGACCCTACAAGTGTGAAGCATCCATCACCCTCCATCACTGATATGAAGGTTTAACAAATATGAGAGATGGTTCTGGTGAACCATCAACTGACCATTGATGAAGAGGCATGTTATATGCAAACTAGTCATGGTTCTGTATAATAAATGACCCCCAAATGATTCGTAAAGTCTGTGCAAGATGGGGGTCAAGATATCATACTGAAGCACATGAGCACAATCATGTGGAGATCTGTCAGTGCTTACTTGACCACTACAACGATGACGATGAGATGAGACCTGAGTCCATCACTTTGAAAGCCAGGATCCAAAAGGCAGTGTATAGAGTGCAAACATCTGGAGTAGCCAGTGAAAATGAAATTCATGACTCCCCCTCCACCCCCACCACAATCAACCTCCCGAGTCATGAAATTCCTAACTCAAACTGCTGCAGCTTTGATGGTAGCTCATAAGACATCTTTTGACATAAATTGGCGTCCATCAGCATAAACATCATGTTTAATGATGGACCTATAACAGCTTCTAATGTCCAGTTGTCACCAACTATAACTGCTAACTGTTGTAAGTATATATGTCATCAGTTATAAACATTAGGTTTGGCTGCATTTTGACAAGTTACAGGTTATGATCGTTCATATAGATTTGAGTATAATTATGTATACATATAATATATATACATATTGGTAAACATTGCTCTGTCTTAATGACCTAGTTGCGAGAAGGAGTATAGAGGTGTATGCAGAACACATATGTGTAATATATACTTTTAGCCATGCTCAACATATATGTTGAAGAAAACCGACATTTCACTTGCACGGTTATACAACAGTTCAAATAGGATAAGAAAGTGTGTTCGATAGCAAGATGAAAATAACTGCGGAAGTAAATTTAAGAAGTTATGTTTATTCTGAAAATGTTATTTAGTTTCATCATACTGGGTTGACTGTATTTTCTCGTACTGACAACAGTTTGAATATATCTCCATAGGGGTGCATGCAAATTAATCTTAAACTAATTCATTTTTCCTTATTAACATACGATGAAGTTCATACACATTATACAAAAGAGAAGAATGGACTAGATTTAACCCTAATCATTTATCTACAGAAAGTAGTAAAAATATAAACAGTGAATTCCTCATGACATAATCATGATGGAAAAATTGTAGTACATAATATATTTGAAGTAAACATTTTAAAAAGGCATCTGTCATGAGAATGATGACAGGATCTAGCTAGTTCTTTAAACTACACTATCAGGTTGAGAATAGCGTGACATGAATAATGGACAATGCAAAACAGCATTGTAGAAATGAGTGATAAGGTCCCATGTGTCAACCAAGTGTCACTAAGTCATTTCCCAAAAATCTGGGTTTAAATAACTTCTGTAAACCCAATCCTAGACGGCTTTTCCATTAGAAAGAACATTGTCATGGGGAACAATAAAATTGACCTACGAAAAACTATAAGACATTTATAAATAAAAGACAGCCGATACAAATATTACGTCATACTGCTGTTGCTAAAGTCTATAACCACTATAGACCAAAGATTTTTGATCGGTTTGAGATCCAGAGATGCTGGCAGCCACACTATCAACCTTTCACCTTGTATGTCATAAGACCCTAGTAATGTTTGGGTGCTCCTAGCAGAGTGGGAGGGAGCATTGTCATGCATGAATACGAGATTCCTTAGAAGTGACAGTGATATGTCATCTAGTCAGGGATCCAAGACCTCTTTCAGGAGATTGCAGTAGGCAGCTGTGGTCACTTTAACCCCTTCAGGCACCCTGCCTGGGCCACCAAGTCTGTTCCCAATGATACCAGCCTACAACATGATTCCTCCACCCTATTGCTGACATCGCAAACATTGGTGATGTCCATCTTCAAAATAGACCCAACCATTTGCCCAACCGTCAAGTCTGTCAAGGGTCACCCTGGTTTTGTCAGTGAACAAACACAACTCATGTCTAACATCATGTACTTTTGAGCCCATTGAAGTCTCAAACTCCTGTGATGGGGCATTAAAGGAGGCAGTTTCAGGGAATCTCGCATGAAAGCCATGGTCCCGAGGATACGATTTCTGGTGGTGTTTTGGTACATGAATCCAGAGGCAGTGAAAATGGCTTTGCTTGTTTGTCCAGGTTTCCCACGTAATATGCAGCCAATATTCCTTAAATCCCTATCCTTAAATCCAATATTCCTGAAATCACTAAAATTTCTTCAAGATGGTGCCCCAGCATGGCCGCAGTCTAATGACTTAAAGAAATAAAAAGTAAAAAGTAAAAATATAAAACATATAACAGAATGATTTAGTTAAGCAATAATATGTAACACAAACAGGAATTACATTGTTTCCTACATCAATATATATTATTTATAGTAATCAATGTGGTGGTTAGTCCTTTACTTTCTGAGTTCAAATCCTGCCAAAGCCAACTTTGCTTTTCTTTCTGCCAGTGTTAGATAAAATAATGTACTAACCAAGTAGAGTTGATTAAGTTAACTGCCCATTTGTAGCAATGTCAATTAGCTAACATTTGTACAAAAGAATACAAGCCTCAGTCAGTCTGTGAGGCTTCAGTTGATGGTGAAGTGGCAAATCTGTTTGAGTATACTGCCATCACGTCAATAGTTTCCTTCTTGAGCCATGCCTGGCTCATAAGGGCCAGTTTCCCGGTTTCTTTGGTGTATAGGTTCCCCACCTGGATGGGACGCTGGTCCGTCGCAAGTGAGCTGCAAGATGTAGGAGGAAAGAATGAGAGAAAATTGTGGTGAAAGAGTCAGCAGAAGTTCGCTCTTACCTTCTGCCAGAGCCACGTGGAGCTTAGGTGTTTCGTTCATAAACACACACATCGCCCGGTCTCAGATTCAAACCCATGATCCCTCGACCATGAGTCTGCTACTCTAACCACTAGGCCATGTGCCTCCACACATCAATAGTTACTATAGATATGTCACCATAACTATATACACATATATATATATTTGATAATTCACCTACACAAAGAGATAATACAAGCAAAGAATGCTCTATAATAGTTTTACTCATGGCTGGAGAGCTCCTCTCCTTGGAAGGTGGCTACAAGTATTGAAAAGAGACAGACAAATTGTATTCAATAAAATCAAAATTGTTTTAAAGTTGCCCAACACTATGATAATAGGAGAATAATTAATCATATGGATACAAACTCTGTTCTTACTTGTCATTAAATAAACAGAGGGAAAGGGGAAATTTTTCACTAAAATTGGGATGCAGGCTGGTATTTGCCAGTTTGAGAACCATTGCTCTATAGCAATCCAATTGAAATGCCCATCCTTTTAAGAACACCCTGCGAGGATTTACATGTTAACCAATTTAAATGTTAAATATTGCTTAAATATCACATACTTAAGTGCACATCAGTAAATACCTAAAATTGATCACATTTCCACCATAGAAATTAATGGGATGCTGAGACAAGAACATCTGGTTTCAACATGTGAAAAAAATTAGCTGAAATATTTAAATATCATAGACTCTAACAAAGTATTTACATAAATCCTATAATTGTCATTGATGTTACTTTTCTTAACAATGCAGGTATATTACCTAATCAAAAGTTGTATAACAATTTTAGCATCTAAAGTTCTTAAGTATTTTCAATTATTTAAACCTTGAAGCTTCACTTTTAAATGCAGGGTCAAGATGCTGAAGCAAACTCTTCACCAGTCACTTGAAAATTTATTCATTATTGTGAAAAAGCAGAAAATATACAATATATGATAGGTGTGCATGACTGGCTAAATTATCATCTTACTAGAAGACTATCCAACAACTTGAAGTTTATTTGTCTCAAGAAAACAGATTTTTGAGTGAATAAACAATACCTGTGTGATTATTAAAACTTGCATTAGAGATTGGTTCTTTCTGACAATAAGAGAGTTGTTTCTATGCTTTGCCTATCAAATGTGAGCTCCTTACATTTTTACAGATGGCTCGCTCTACATCCTTAATCCATAACTCTACCATAAGTAAGTTCTTCACAGCTATTAGCAGCCTTACAAACTTTCCTATCAGGTTTGAAAAATTCTTGCTCTTTTGCCCATCTTCCAGTGTCCTCATTCACCAGATTTTGATTTTTATTGTGTCTTTTTTTTATATTTCACCCCTTTTACAAACTTTACTTTTTCATGATGATTCATGTTTTATTTAAACTCCACATGTTGCACGTATATACAGTAATATCCCACTCAGTGCTACCACATGTAGATCTCACTTTCTTGTAGATGAAAATTTTCATCGAGATATAAATACATTATTATAACAAGCAGGGCTCATAGAAATTTCATGTTGATAAATTTTCTTTCATTTTGATGCCTAAATATGTATCATTGTTTGATTATGTAAATGATTTTATGAACATGAGTTAGAACTAAGAATAATGTTAATGAAAACAAAATATTCATCTAAATGTCATATCATAAAAGCACCAAATTGTCTCTCATATTTTCTTGTTTGGATATTTTTTTAATTAAGCAACTGTTCATCATTCATGTTTCCATGCAGTACCTAAATGCATTATCAAAGTTCTTCCTGATATTCTGTCTCTTGTTCTTTTTCATATCATATCATTGCTGTTCATTTCATGAATGATTAAAAATTTATCAATCCGTTATATGTTACTACATTGTGAACAACATAGGAGATAGTGTTGAATCAGGCTTCTATTACTTCTTACTTTAGGAAAAATATGTTATGGAATAATGACATAACATACATTTGACTACAAAAACACAGCTGTTTTGACTTTGTTAACATGTACTCTTCTGTTTTAGAGGGCCATCTTCAATGCCAGAAAATGTAAGTACAGAAATCATTTGGAAACCCCACTTGAGTTGGTGCATTTGCTGTAAAACCACTCCATTGAAAAGATAGCATAAAGATTATCTTTCATTTTACGAGAATATTCTCTTTGATATATTATACAAAGAAGACAGTTTTATGCACAATTGGAACTCATTAGAAGCAAAAATGAAAACCTTATTGCATGATTAAAAAATCAATATAAAAAAATGCAATGCAATTCAATAGAATTTTAAGATTAATAAAGATTGTTGGAATTTTAAAAAATATCTGTTATATTTCTATTTTAAATTACACTTCATTCCAATGCAGACTATAAAAAAAAATAAAGTACTTTCAATAGATTTATTCACGAACAACTTGACTATGATAACTAGTTAAATATTCCAGACAAACTCAACAGAACATAAAACAAATGTTTCTCTTTTTCTTCTAATAAAATTAATTTTAAAAATCCAATTCAAATATTGTAGTCATTATCATAAATTAATGTGCTTCTTTCATTGCAGTTAAAGCAGTATTATTTTCTCTTGCTTTTTATTCAATGCTGCTTTCCAAAATGTGTCTTTAGATGAATAGTTATATAACTGGCTACTTGTTTTGTAACTGAAATAGATATTAATTCACAAACACATGATACAACCCATTAAATAGTGTGATCAAGAAATAAATTTTGTGGACTTATCCCATGCTTCAAGGTTTGATATGCTGTAATACTTACTGCATGTTAATGTAATTATCATTTGTGAGTAATGTCTATTAGCTTTGCATGAGCTATGAAGCAGAAGTAGCTGATTGAATAATTATTCAATGAGCATTATAGAGATGATCATCTTGTCTTTATTGTGGGCATACTCTAGGATGATTTTAAGATTGCATTACAGTTATTTTCATTTTAAACACGGATTAAAACACCATTTGAGCATGATCATTATCTGCATTGCCTTACTAGCACCTGTGATGGTGGCATGTGAAAAACATTGGAAGCGAGGTCGTTGCCAGTGATGCTGGACTGGCTTCTGTGCAAGTGGCACATAAAAAGCACCATCTGAGCATGGCCATTGCCAGTACCGTCTGACTGGCCTTTGTGCCAGTGGGACGTAAAAGCATCCACTACACTCTTGGACTGGTTGGCGTTAGGAAGGGCATCCAGCTGTAGAAACTCTGCCAGATCAGACTGGAGTCTGGTGCAGCCATCTGGTTCGCAAGACCTCAGTCAAATCGTCCAACCCATGCTAGCATGGAAAGCGAACGTTAAACGATGATGATGATGATGATAATAGCATGGAATAAAGGAACTCAGTTATCTTTCCACAATCTAGAAATCATCTTGTAATGAAGGAAAACACATAGATGAAAAACGAATATTTTCATTTTGCAATGCAAAAACAGTAATGTATGAGAGTCCTTGTCCTCACAGAATATATTTAGAGGTCCCTTAACTCATTATATGCATATTGTATATTGGTTACTTAGATATCAACAAATATGTGCCAGTTGGTACATATTATTAAATGAATTGAATATTTTTATATTGAATCTCTGATAAATTTCCTTTATTTATTAATCCTTTGAAGGTAGTAAATTTATGGATTCAATATCTGGAAAATTCATAAATGCTTTTCTGTTCAATCGTTCATCATCATCATTTAACGTCCGTTTTCCATGCTAGCATGGGTTGGATGGTTGGACCGGGGTCTGGGAGGCCAGGAGGCTGCACCAGGTTCCAGTCTGATCTGGCAGTGTTTCTACAGCTGGATGCTCTTCCTAACACCAACCACTCTGTGAGTGTAGTGGGTGCTTTTTACGTGCCACTGGCACAGGGGCCAGAGGAGGCTGGCAAACGGCTACAATCGGTCGGTGCTTTTACGTGTCACTGATACGGATGCCAGTCAGGCGGCGCTGGCATCGTGAGCACAAATCCTCTCTGGACTGGCATTTTCTTTCATCTGTTCAGGATTGATGAAATAAGTATTAAAAATATATTGGTGATTGTTTCACTCATTTTACACCTCGTCCTTTTGAAATTTGTTTAAAACTAATATCACAAATTATTGTTGAATTACTCCAATTCATTCTTGTATCCACAAAATTAAGATTAAATTAAAATTCATTATACTTATTGAAATTCCAGTTAACATCCTAAACTAAAATTTTGTCCACTAGAAACATTTTGACTGTCAAGTGCTTCAATTACATGTGGAATTCTCATCACACATCAATACATATAACTTTCATATCTGATTATATATTGTAATATCCCTTGTTCTTTATTTTGTGTTACTCACAACCAATTAGACAATATTTCTCCTTGAGAATGCTGAGTTTTATATCTTATGTTCACTTCATTGTTTAAAATCCCTTTTATGCATTTTCTACACATATCTACCTACTTGTTACTGCAAAGCATGCTAAAAAGGCATTAATCAAATGAAACTTCGTGTACAGAATAAGCTGTCATGTTCGAAAGCAGAAAAAATATCAAAATTTCCATATAAATCCAATTTAGTAGCGTCATGCAAGAGAACAATGACTAAAATATGAAATTGTTGAATACACTGAATAAAAATGTATTTACTTGTTTTATGCTTTTTTTTTCTCTATTGTGCTTTATTGTTGTTACTGTTATTATGACCTGAAAATACAAATAAATTCATTCCCCCTGAAAAATAAAATAGGTTCCCAAATTGTTATACCTCTACATCAGATATTCTAAATATGATTGTCAATTTTATTACTAGCCCTTTAAGTCATAATTTCAACCCTTACAAAGTGCTGAAGTTATAGACAAATCTTTGGTTATTGTGTAAATGGTATTTTATTTGATTTAACAGGTTCTACTCCGAGACGAAAACCTAAAGAATTTGTTAAGTAGGAAGGTTGCAAAGGTTATAATGAGAGTAGAAACAGCGCAAACTGTGAAACGAATGAAAAAAGAAGTATGCGGTTCTACAACAAGAAAGAGAAAAGCTCAAAAGGAAGAGAAATGGATTGAATAAATAATAATATTGATTACTTTGAATATTCTAACAAGATTTATATTTTTCTTCTTCGTTTTCATGGATAAAATCTGATTAGAAATTTCAATCGAAAGAGCTGCATCTATATTCTCTACATGGAGACAAAGGAATTGAAGTAATAAAAATACTTAAGCAAAAATAAAACATATAAAACAGATTTAAAGCAATTTTTTTTTTAAAACAGAGAGTATTTTATTTAATAAAATAATAGTATGTAGGTGGAGAAAAAAAAATCTCTTCCAAACTTTTACACCTTAAATTTGATTTGAATTATTTATTTATTTATATATTTATGTATTTCTTGACTTAGCTAATTCAATAAACTGATTGTAGTCATGTGATCAGTTAGGTTGGTAGAGAGAATGATTGATTATAGAGGATAGATGAGTATATCAGACACAGCTGCTTGTCAATGGTAAAAGTTTTTCTTTGAAATTAAACAAAATAAACGAAACAAAAAAAACCCTACCAGAAGCATAAAAACAAAAGGAAATAAGTAACAAAGCAAAAATGCGGAGGAAAACGAGAAAGAATTGAATTTAAAATATATCAGAACTTTCATCAAAATATATTTGTCAATAACACATGGAGAAATAAACGAAGATGGGGAGAAGTTAGGTAGATAAAGGCAGATGTGACTTGTTTTATAACATACCACACCTCTTTAATATGAAAATGTTATATGAAAATGAATGAAACTGAAGTATGTACTTCAACATCCAAAACTATATTGTTGAGATGCTGGAGTGAAGTCAAGTAGAGGTGTACAAGAGGTAAGATGGAGAGGAATCTCAGCCAGATTCCTCACAGGCAAGAAACACAGGTATACATTTTTCTGTGAAGGTAACTGCAATGGAGTATATTGAAGGAGTAGACATATTTTTTTGCAGAGAATTTGGTAGATAAAGTTATTAAAGTAAAATAAGTAAGCTTAGCATGGGTAGAATAGTTAAGTGGAGCTAATCATGGGTAACGTGAGTGACTTTTATCTCTGCATGGTGACCTTTATTAAGGGGATGTAAATGTAAAAAAAAAGTGAACTGTTTTTAACAGGCCATTCTAAAGACTACTCCAATATAGAATGATAATAATAAATAAATGCGCCCTTTTAAAGCCTAGCCACGCTCGTGGGCCCGGTTTCCCGGTTTCAATGGCATATGTGTTCCCCAGCTGGACGGGACACCAGTCCATTGCAGTGTTACTCATTTTTGCCAGCTGAGTGGACTGGAGCAACGTGAAATGAAGTGTTTTGCTCAAGAACACAACGCATCACCCAGTCCAGGAATCGAAACCACAACCTTACAATCATGAGTTCAACACCCTAAACACTAAGCCACGCGCCTCCACAATATAGAATGATAGTGACTTCTTTATCTGCATTAAAGGCTTTAATGTACATTTTGGGCAATATCATGATGACTTCTTGGGTGTACACAGAGGCTATAAGAATGTGTATGAATGAGGAACCTTTAAGTTTCGTGATTCAAAGGACTTACAGTGGCAACAGTAGCTTCAAAAGAATCTGCCGCAGAAATCTTTCTCTAATGAAGAGACATATCATATAACATATACCAATGATTAGTAACTTAAGAGCAAGAGCAAAACGGATCCAGTAAAACAAACTGCTTGGAGGAGGATGATTTGAAAAGAACTCTCCACTCAGAAATTTGTAGATTCATGATGGAAGAACAAAAACAAAAAGAAGAAAAAACGGAAAATGAAAAACGAAACTTATAACACCATGTACAAATGAATACTTTTGCTAGACAACTTGCAGTCAGCTTCAGACAAAGTATTTAGTTGGTATACAGATCCAACTAAATATTGCCCATAGTTAGAGACATAAAAATCTACGAAACTAGGCTGGAAGAATAAACAAAGGAAGGAGAGGGTAAAAGAACAGTAACAAATGGCTAAGCATGTGATGTATAGTTAGCAAGGAAAGAAGCCAAAATTAAAAGAGCTGCACCTTTCAAGCAGTATACTTGAAAAATGATCCAAGCCCTAAGAAATAATTGAAATGTTGTGTTACCTAAGTGATATTATTAAAAATGGCGAGGTATTTCGAAAATATAGCAGCCACAAGTTTAAGTCCAAGGAGCTGTTACTGCTGATAGCGAACAATTTCTTTCTCATAGTGAATGGTAGATTGTGCAGATTGTATGACATTTGTATACGAATGCTGATGTTGCATGGTATTGAAGTTTGGATCTTGAGTGCAGAGAAGTTGTGAAAACTGTTAAGAAATGGAATAAGTGTGTTCTGCTTGATTTGTGATGTTAGTGTGCATGAACGAAGGGGCATAAATAACAGAGGACAGTAGAGTGTAAGAGAAGTCAGATTTAGAGCACATGAGAGAAAAATGTGCTGGTATGGAAATGTGATATGCATGAGAGCTGGGGTTATTTGCATGAACTTGTGCTGAATGCTTGTACTAGATGGAACATCAGAAAGTGAGAGATCTAGGAAGACGTGAGACTATGTGGTGGGGACTGCTCCTAAGAAGCTGGATCTCGCAAATGAAGATCATAAAGGTCTGCAATGAGTGGCGATAAGGTGCATTAGAAAGATCCGATCAAGTGTTTCAATGCAGGTGGGAAACTGGTAATGGTGATGGGGAGAGTGGTGGTGTAGTAATTGAATTTGTGATGTCCTATCTACATGTGGGTCTTTTTTGTTCATTATTTTAATTTTATTTATCTATCTACTTATACAAATTCTCCCTGTTTGTTCCCCACCAATCATTCACCCTCCTTTCTATCACTGTGCCTATGTAAGGCAATCAATCCTCACTTTTCAATAATCGCTACCGTCACACAGACTAACAGAGGATAACATTGTATTTGTCCCTTTTCAGCCCCTATTAACACCATATTTCTCTCTTGTTTGCTATCATCTTTGCTCACTCATTTCCCTCACTCTTATCATTTATTATTGATATCCATCGTTTTTCCCGCTCTTTCTCTCCATCTCTCCATCTCCCTCCCCTTCTCTCTCTCTCTCTAACTATCACTATATCACTATTATTGTTATCATTAACTTGCTACCTTTTACACTTATCCATATTTTTTGTTACTCAGCCCACTCTCATCCCTCTCATTCATCCTTTTAGTCCAGTTGCCAATAAAAAAAAGCTCAGAAAGTACAGTAGATAAATACAGTAGCTGCTGATGTAATGTTTACTTTAAAAAAAAGCTGGTGTCATGATAAAATACATGTAGTACACATTTTAATATGGTTGACGTTAGAAAGGATATTTATTCAGGGAAATTATACCCAAATTGAAACAAGAGAAATGTGCCGATTGAACACTCCAGCAAAGCAGGAAATGATATTGTTGTGTTTTCAGAGGGCCATACCTCCAATAAAATTACACGTGCTGGTTATATTGCACTTCAGGTTTATTACCCGTCAATTAGATAATTAGATAATTGATCATTTTGTTAGTCGATTAGATGGTCAATGTTCTTTTGTTTCACTCTGGCACCTTAATATCTATGTGTTCATCAGCATTTATTGCAAGTTTACTCTTTATCTTACTGGTTCTGTAGCACCAAGATCCCACACTTCAAGTGCATATGTACATTTATTACGAGCACAATCATTTCAATTTACAACAATATTTATATATGTATGCATTTATCTTTCTATCTAATCATCTAGCTAGCTATCTGTCTATACGTCTGATTGTATATGTATGTATGAATTCAAGACAGGATGCCCCTGGGAGCTCCTCTATACTGATGACCTTGCTCTAATTGCTGAGTCACTATCATAACTGGAGGAGAAGTTTCAGGTGTGGAAGCAAGGATTAGAATGGAAGGGCCTTAGAGTCAATCTAGCTAAAACCAAAGTCCTAATAAGTAGGAAGGTAGACAAATCACAAACGCCTTCAGGTAGATGGCTCTGCTCGCTCTGTAGAAAAAGCATAGGTAGAAACTCTATAAGATGCACCAAGTGTAAGCTATGGACACATAAGAGGTGCAGCAATGTCAAAGGAAGGCTAACTAGGAAGATAGATTTTGTATGTGGCAGATGCTCAGGTGCAATAAACACTGAAAATGCTCCGAGACCAACTTCTGCCACATTCCAGGGAGAAAAACTAGAAATAGTTGATAGCTTCCATTACCTAGGTGACCAAGTCAGTAGCGGGGGCGGGTGTGCTGAAAGTGTAACTGCTAGAGTAAGAATAGCTTGGGCAAAGTTCAGAGAGCTCTTACCTCTGCTGGTGACAAAAGGCCTCTCACTCAGAGTAAAAGGCAGACTGTATGACGCATGTGTACGAACAGCCATGCTACATGGCAGTGAAACATGGGCCGTGACTGCTGAGGATATGCGTAAGCTCGCAAGAAATGAAGCCAGTATGCTCCGATGGATGTGTAATGTCAGTGTTCATACTCGACAGAGTATAAGTAACTTGAGAGAAAAGTTGAACCTAAGAAGCAAGTGAGACGTTTGCGCTGGTATGGTCATGTGGCGAGAATGGATGAAGATAGTTGTGTGAAAAAGTGCCACACCTTAGCGGTTGAGGGAACTTGTGGAAGAGGCAGACCCAGGAAAACCTGGGACGAGGTGGTGAAACACGACCTTCGAACTTTAGGTCTCACCGAGGAAAAGACTACAGACCGAGATCTTTGGAAGTAAGCTGTGCGTGAGAAGACATGGCAGGACAAGTGAGACCATAACCCGTGGCCTCTACATGGGATATAGCCAGTCCAGTTATGCATACCTTTCCTTCTTGGGACACAAAACTACACTTGTGAAGACCTGTTGAGGCAAGTGAAAATCGAAATCGATCAACATCAATGGAAATTGCAGCTGTGATACCAGTGACGGTGGTACGTAAGAGAACCATCCGAACGTGGCCGTTGCCAGCGCCGCCCCGACTGGCCTCGTGCCGGTGGCACGTAAAAAGCACTATCCGATCGTGGCCGTTGCCAGCCCCGCCTGGCACCTGTGCTGGTGGCAAGTAAAAAGCACCCACTACACTCACGGAGTGGTTGGCGTTAGGAAGGGCATCCAGCCGTAGAAACATTGCCAGATCAGACTGGGCCTGGTGCAGCCTTCTGGTTTCCCAGACCCCAGTTGAACCGTCCAACCCATGCTAGCATGGAAAGCGGACGCTAAATGATGATGATGATGAATTTTAGCATAAATCTTTCATTTTAATGAGACAACCGGATATAAATAAATATATAATATATATATATATATATATATGTATATATATATATACGCGAGAAAGAAGCAACAAGAATGGATAGGTTTTTAGTACAATCGTTTCATACAAGGACAGGCTTTATTAAAAGTTGTAAAAATTACAGCATATAAATGTGTCCCGTACTCATCAGCTAAAATACATGTGAGTTCTCTAGACATCCTAGTGGTTAAGAAACTGATAGAATAAGTACCAGGCTTATCAAAATATAAAAAAGCACTATGCAGTGTCTCATATTTTTGTTTGCCCACTCAGTTGTATCTATCAATTTATCTTTGTGTATGTGTGTGTGTATACATACATACATATATATATATATAATATATATATATATATATATATATATATATATATATATATATATATATATATATATATATGGATTTCGTGGACAGGAACTGAAACAAATCAATTGTATATATATGTATGTATATATGTAAGTGTATGTGTTTTGGTATTGGCAACATGAATGACAATGGTCAGAGACCACTTGAATTTTGCACATACCATAACCTGTGCATCACTAACACATTCTTTGACAACAAGACATCCCACAAGGCATCTTGGAGACATCCATGATCTCACCACTGGCATCAGCTGGATCTCATCATTACACAAAGATCCTTTCTGAATTCTGTTCCACTGATCCGTAGTTACCACAGCGCGGATTGTGACACAGATCATTCACTAATAAGAAGCAGGGTGAAGATTCTGCCTAAAAAAGTCCATCACTCCAAGAAAATTTTTCCTTTGCACATTCCCACTATCGGTGAAATTTAACATAAAATTATAATTACAAAACATGTAAACCCATATGCACAAACATACATGTATATTATGTGAACATCTACATGTATCTATGAGTGTATATTTGCGTGAATATATGTATGGGTGCATACATATGTATATATTTATATATATGCATACGCACACATATACATGCACAGACACATACACACGCGCGCGCACACACACACATATTTACGAGGGGAAGTAAAAAAATTATCCGCACTTTCGCCATAACATATATTTATTATTGCCACATTGCCTTCCGCGCATGCGTGCTTACAGTTGATACTATTGTGGTCACATGATCGAAGTTTGAGCCTGATTGAAGGTTGAGCTGAATCCTCTCGTCGGTGGTGGAGGTTGAGGGGCGTCCTGCTTGTCCGGCCACTTTTAAATTTCTAGATTCACTCATAAATACCTCTACGCAGTAATGCACTGTCTCCATATTGTGCTAAAAGCCTCCGATGACTTTCAGCACCTGAAACATCTTCAGTGGTGCACGTTGCTAGTGGAGCGGCCATGCTTACACTATAAAGCCAGAAAGAAAAAATGGCGTGATCTGGCTCAAATTTCGATCATGTGAGCATAATAGTACCAACTATAAGCACGCATACACAGAAGGCAGTGTGATAATAATAAAGATATGTTATGGCAAAAGTGCGAATAATTCATATGTACGGTTGTATATGTGTGTGTGTATGTGTGCGCGCGTGCGTAGTTGATTTGCTTTGTTGTGGTCAAATATTTAACCATTAAGTTCTTACATCAGGAGTCATGTGTTGATTTGTTTGTATTGATTAAACGTTTCAACGTTAGGTTTTCATGACAGTAGCCACGTATTATTTTTTTTTTATGATGGTTATATGCATGTTTATTTTGAACTTTCTTGCGATATCATTATGGTTTATAAACTACAGACACACAGAAATTAAACACCTAATCACAGGCACGTAAGCCTGTGAACAAACAACTAGTGACCAGTAATATCTTTAAGTAACAATGTAAAATTGAAAGTTGTAAACTTCACAACTCCAACCGTTATATTAGGTATAATAGTACAACACACGTTGGCTTACCACGCATTTGCAACAGGATTAATCGTAAAGAAAATATACCATACATCAGAAACACATTTAGAACAACATAAAAGGATAATACTTTATAAAATTACACACAAAAAAGAAAATATTACACATGAAGCTCTACTTATATCGTAATACAGTGAAGAAATAAACAAGTAAACAACAAACACATCCCCAAAATTTAACACAGGCTTAATGACATGAAAACTTAACAGTCAAAAATTTGATTTACATGCTGTAAATCAACACGGGCTTACTGATGTAGGTGCCTAACGGTAAAAAAAAGCATTAGCAGGAAAGTCTATGTGATGTCAACCCGTGTAAAGAAACAGTACAGAGGGCAAGTAAATCCAGTTCCTAAAACATAACACTGGGAAGGCCAAGTATCACCGAATATGAATTTAAGAACTTTATTGTTCCAAACTAGCTGTAGAAATTATACATACATATGTATATATATATATAAGAAATTAAAAAGGGAAAATACGCACACTTACATGGTTTTAATATAATTTTTAATATATCGACCGGTTTCGCTATCGCTATTCATGATATTATGTTTAATTTATTTGAATATATATTTTTTCGTAAGAAGAAATTTGGTCCATGTTGTGTGTAATGAAATTCACGAGTATATATATATATATATATATATATATATATATATATATATATATATATATATATATATATATAGTATATATATATATATATATGACGCCACCCCGCTGGCTAAGCGAGCAGGCCAACAGACGAAAGAGTGAGAGAAAGAGTGGTGAAAGAGTACAGCAGGGATCACCACCCCCTGCCGGAGCGTCGTGGAGCTTTTAGGTGTTTTCGCTCAATAAACACACACAACGTCTGGGAATCGAAACCGCGATCCTACGACCGCGAGTCCGCTGCCCTAACCATTGGGCCATTGCGCCTCCACACACACACACACACACACACATACACACACACACACACACCACACACACACACATACACACACACACACACCACACACACACACACACATATATATATATATACACATACATACACACACATCAATGCATATGAGTAAACAAAAACACATTAACTGAATAACCACTCACACTATTTAAGGAGTGTATCTACATTACTTTTATCAAGGATAAATATTGAAAGTGACTTCAGAGTTTCGCTGTCAGGTGGCTTGATCATATATATATATATATATATATATATATATATATATATATATATATATATATATATATATATATATATATTATATATATATATACATACATATCTGTGCGTGTGTGTCTGTGTTTGTCCTCTCTTCACCGCTTGACAACCGGTATTGGTGCGATTACAGTCCCCGTAACTTAGCGGTTCGGCAAGAGAAGCCGATAGAATAAGAACTACGCCTTAGAAGTTAAGTCCTGTGGTCAATTTGCTTGACTAAAACCCTTCGAGGCGGTGCCTAAGCACGGCCGTTGTCAGATGCTGAATCCAAAACTGGAATCTATTTTTTTACAATCACCTCTAGATTTCATGATATCCAAACCCCACAATTTTCCTAATTTTGCCCAGTTTTCAGAAAAACGCATTGTTTACCTATGAAATGTAGTACAAATTCTTACGAGCTTGATAACCAGGAAGTATTAACTGAGCCAGAGGAAGGCACAGCTGATCCAGATTACTTTGGCATTAGCTCATCAGATCCCTTGCTATTTGATCAAAATGATTTCAGCGATTTGTTAAAAGATTTATACTTATCAAAAGAATCTGCAGAAGTTCTTACGCCTCGATTAAAGGCAAAAAAAAAGCTTTCTTAAAGAAGGAACCAAAGTCATTTTTCGCACTAGAGATGCCGAATTTCTTCCGCTCTTCACAGAAAATGATGAGTTAGTGTATTTCAAAAACATTGAAGGACTGCTTCGGAAGGTGGGATTAGCGGGATATGAGGCAAGTGATTGGCGCCTTTTTATTGATTGCTCCTAGACAAGTTTGAAATTTGCTCCGCTTCGTAATGGAAAAATAAGCAGATTTGCAGAGAAATATGAATCGTGAAAGCATTGCTAGTGAAATTACTACAATCGTCAGTAGGCGATATGCATGGACTTTGTGATGGTCAAATGGGGAAGCAAAAATTGGATACTCCAAATATCTATGCTTTTTAATGTTTGTGGGACAGTAAAGCTAAGGAAAAACATTATGTGATCAAAGACAGTTCGAGGAATTTCATGGCATCAATCTCATGCAATAAAGTTTTAAAAGAAAATAGTTATGAGTGTTTGTTTCTGAAATTTGAGGGTGATAATATAGTTCTATACTTTTTATGAATACAGTTCTATTAGGGGACTTTTAATATGTCACCGGCGTCATTGAGGTAAGGAAAAATTATCAATGACAACGCTAATTGACATATTTGACACATTACTAATTATAGCATAATAGCATAGCCTGGAAAAAGCATGGATTACGTAGGAAAATGCGAGCAAGAGAAATAATATTCTTTAGATTATAAACCTGGAAAAAATACAGGACAAATTATTACACTTGGAAAAGTTTAGGACAACTTATTACATCTGGTAAAGCACAGAACAAGAAAATTTTTACTTAAAATATTGCAGCTAAGGATAAAATTCAAATATTAAAAATTATTTGATCTTAAATGACAAAGTAACATTATAATTAAAATACGTAACATTTTGTTAAAATATTGACTCACTAGAATACTTAAAACATGAGAGTCAGAAGTACCAATTTAGCTAAAGTTTTATGCAAAGTAGAATAGTATATATGGTAGGCAAATTCATTATGTAAAAAGCAGGCATTGGCTCAAGACTAAAAATATGAAGTTTTGGTAATAACTTAGGCAATAACACGAGCAAGCTTTACAGTGAATTTGTTGTTATAAGTAGATTTTGCTGTAATATTTAACTAATTTTTGTATTATTCTATTTATTGTACAAACTAATAATGTACTATTATTATTATTTTTTATAACCTATTTTCAATTTTCTTATTATTAATAAAGAAATAACTTTTTTAAAGTGCAAAGAATATTTTAATGGATTTTAAATTCTTAATAGAAGTAATAAGTAATAACAAATAGAAGTAATAACTTGTAATACAATTTTTTAAGTTTTAATAAAAGCTAATATTTTCTAAATCTAAATATTTTATTTGAAATGTTATCCTTAGAATATCCTGAAATAGTTTAAGTAAAACTTTTCTTGTTCTGTACTTTACAAGATGTAATAAGTTGTCCTAGACTTTTCCAGGTTTATAATTTTAAGAGTATTATTTCTCTTGCTCGCATTTTTCTACGCAATATATATATATTTTGTGACCCCCTTCGGTAACCTAGAAAGTTACCCTCCGAGGCACAAGTCCGGGCAAGGTTGTTTATGGAAGACCAGCAGTCGCCCACGCATACCAGCCTCCCCTCTCCACGCCACTGATGTTATCCAAGGGAAAGTCAGAGGCCGATACAGCTTGGGACCAGTGACGTCGCAGCTCATTTATTAACGTGCAAGTGGCAGAGCACTCCACAGACACCTGTACCCTTAACGTAGTTCTCGGGGAGATTCGGTGTGACACAGAGTGTGACAAGGTTGGCCCTTTGAAATACGGGTGAGAGAAAGTTGTGGTGAAAGAGTACAGCAGGGTTCACATCCCACCTCCTGCCGGAGCCTCGTGGAGCTTTAGATGTTTTCACTCAATAAACACTCACAATGCCCGGTCTGGGAATCGAAACCGCGATCCAACGACTGCGAGTCCGCTGCCCTAACCACTGGGCCACTGCGCTTCCCACGCAATATATATATATATGTGTGTGTGTGTGTGTGTGTGTGTGTGTGTTTGTGTGTGTGTGGTGAGTTCAAATAAACGAGTAAAATAACGGACAAAAGGACGTGCCCAAGAAATGTATTAGCTTGATGCTCGGTGAAAAGAGAGAGTTTGACGTTTCGAGCAGAAATCTTCGTCGGAAAGGAGAAAGGGAAAAGTTCAAAGAAAGAAACGAAATCGCCAACGTATGTAGTTACATGCATATAACTGGAATCCTACATTATCTTTCACTATACTTTTATGTGACAGAGTATACCATTTATTCGTGCTAATTTAATGCTATCTAATAATACCTGTTTAGGCATTAGAATATCGATTGAACCTAGACAATATATAAATCACAAAGGTCACCTCTAACTTGTCCCCAAAATGTCCCAACCCATGTTTGGGATCACTGGGAAATTTATTAGGAATCCATAATATATAGCTCATAATCCAGTATCAAAGGGCAAGTAACACATAGACCAATTAGTTTTATATATGTTACGTATTTACTTTGCTTACGGTTCTTGTGCGAGGACAGAGAGTATGTGAATAAACATGCTCTAATTAAAGAAGAGTTTATATCAATATTAAACGATAAGGAAATAATATTTATTTCATTTTGATGTTCAAAATTGAGTAAACATTCATTATTCTGTGGCAAGCTCAAATCCATTGGAAATTTGTGAAGAAAATTAGGTGTTGTATACATTTGATATTAGTACTAAGTGACATTTGTTTACAGAGTTACAATTTAAATTTGAAAACTAAGAAAATCTGAAAACAAATTTTCATTTGGCTTTAAAAATCACAGGTACAAATATTTAATTGTCTAATACCTTAAAAAATAAGATGATGTAAGATGTAAGCGATAGCTACGTAAAATAAATGAATGTTTTGTTTTAAGTAAGAATGATTCATAGCAATTTATCTTATAGAAAGAAAAAAACCAATTGTACTAATATGCAATATAGGGAACATAAATAAACGAGCTACAAAATATTATGCGATGTGGTAAAGCATTATTAGTCAATAATAAATATTTTCATTGCTTAGCAAGAGTAGATGTCATATACAATATGTTTCAGCATTATTATATCATCAGCGCCAGGCGGTGAGTTGGCAGAAACGTTAGCACGCCGGGCGAAATGCGTAGCCGTATTTCGTCTGCCGCTACGTTCTGAGTTCAAATTCCGCCGAGGTCGACTTTGCCTTTCATCCTTCCGAGGTCGATTAAATAAGTACCAGTTAGGCACTGGGGTCGATATAATCGACTTAATCCGTTTGTCTGTCCTTGATTGTCCTCTCTGTGTTTAGCCCATTGTGGGTAGTAAAGAAATAGGTATTGTGCATCGAGAAGTTAATATTAAAAAGAGAATCTTCCAAGGTGACCCGGTTTCTCCTTACTTTTGGTAATTCCACTAATACCCATAACAATGACACGTAGGAAAGTTAAGCTGGGTTACCGATGTTGGAAAAAAGGCCCATCATTGAACCATCTTCTGTTTATGCATGATCTGAAATTGTTTAGGAAATCTGAAAAATAGATAGATTCCTTAACCAAAACAGTCAAGAAGTGTGGGAGGGACATTGGTATGCGATTTGGGATTACCAAATGCTCTGTACTAGTATGAAAAGAGGGAAGGAAGCAGTCTGCAGAGGATTGCGGTTACCATCAGGAGAGACCATGGGTGAACCGGGAGCTGGGTGATATTTTACACAGAGAAATGAAAGTCAAGGTCAGCGAGGCGTATCAAAAAAGGTGAAGATGGTGTTGAAGTCCAACCAGAATGCCAAAATTTTGATTGCCGCAATGAATATCTGGGCAGTTGCGGTGATCAGATGTAGTGCGTCCATCCTCAAATGGACTAAGGAGGTAATATGAACACTGGATAGAAGGACGAGAAAGTTGATGAAGCTGCATGGGGTATTACACTCTAAAGCAAGCGTAAATAGACTGTATATGAAAAGAAAGAATGGTGGCAGAGGACTAATTAGTATAGACCATTTTATAAGGAGTGAAAGGAGAATGCTTGCTGAGTATTTGATAAATAGTGATGAAGACCTGCTGCAATATGCTGTGAGAGATATGGATGTAAATACAGATGAAATGATGGGCAAGGCAGAGTTTAACCAAAGAGCTGAGGAAAAGACAAAAAAAAAACTTTCTTGAAATTAGAATGCATGGAAAGTTTGAAAGGAATACTCAAGACGTTAAGCGTAACACAGCATCGTGGGCATGGTTTTAGCGAGGTGATTTGAAGGGTACCACCAAAAGCCTGATCATTGCTGCATAAGACCAGTCTCTTGCTACCGATTCAGTGAAGTATACCATCTATAAAACTTCTGACTCCCAGAAATGCACACTCTCTTTACTCTTTAACTTGTTTCAGTCATTTGACTGCGGCCATGCTCGAGCACCGCCTTTAGTCGAGCAAATCGACCCCGGCACTTATTCTTTGTAAGCCCAGTACTTATTCTATCGGTCTCTTTTGCCGAACCGCTAAGTGACGGGGACGTAAACACACCAGCATCGGTTGTCAAGCAATGCTAGGGGGACAAACACAGGCACACAAACATATACACACACACTTATATATTTATACATATATACGACAGGCTTCTTTCAGTTTCCGTCTACCAAATTCACTCACAAGGCATTGGTCAACCCGGGGCTATAGCAGAAGACACTTGCTCAAGATGCCACGCAGTGGGACTGAACCCGGAACCATGTGGTTGGTTAGCAAGCTACTTACCACACAGCCACTCCTGCGCCTATGTGGAAAGAGTGTGGAAAATATGACCCACTTGGTAAGTGGATGTTAGAACCTTGCACAAAAAGAAAACAAACGCCACCACGATAAAGCGTGATTGTATTTTCATCGAATCTTATGTTGTAAATACCAATATGAAGAAACAGAGAACTGGTATGACCATGTACCAAGTAAAGTTACGCAGGAGGATGGAAAAGTAACAATACTCTGGGACTACGATTTTCCGACGGATCGTGTAATCGAACACCGTCGGCCGGATATAGTCATATTGAATAAAATCATTGATGTAGCCATACTATATGACATGAATGTTGTGCGTAAAGAGGTTGAAAAAATTACCAAATACTCCGAATTGAAAGTGGAAATGGCAAGACTGTATGGAATATGAGAGGGTAATGTAAAAGTGATACCAGTGGTGATCGGAGCGTTGGGCTCAATTCCATTGAAACTTCAAGACTTCTTGAGGCAACTGGAAAGCCCATGCAAGATTGATGTCTTGTAAAAAGCAGCCTTGTTGGGCACAGCGCACATCTTAAGGAAAGTATTATCTGTCTGAGGTCCTTGTTGTGACTTGACAGATGACTAAATACTCCGGTGCATTTTTACCTACACTGTGTTACGAAGAAATAATAATGATGATGGTGATAATAATGATGATGATGATGATGATAATAATAATAATAATAATAATAATAATAATAATAATAATAATAATAATAATAATAATAATTTAATAGTAATAATAATAATGATGATGATGATGATGATGTTATTTTCGATGTTGTTGTTATTATCAAGTAATAAGAAATTAAAAAGGCGAAATCTAAATGTGTATTATATGACTACAATGAGGCCACCGTAAGACAGCTGCGCATAAACATTTATGTGTATGTGAATATTTCCGATATAAAAATGAAAGAGCTTCAAGAGTTGATATGTTTTAAATGCAGCAATCACTGCAGAAATAAGTTTTCTTTAATATAACATAATTTATCTTAACTTTTGGTTTTATTTTTGGTAGTTAATGAAGTGTTTTGTCTCTGTTATTCTTTCTTCATTTCCACCTTTTGTTTCTTTTTCCTTTTGCTATTTTTCTCATTAAGCCTACTGGATGATAAATGCATGGTGTATCGAGGGATGACACCAAAGATAATTACTTTTCAAGCAGCATGCATGCAGGAAGGATGCAACACATCTCCTCTTTAGTTGTTGCTGTTTTGAACTCATATTTTAAAACAGTGAGAAAGAGAATGTTTATGGAAAACCTCTAACGAAACATCTTATCTGTTCAGATTATAAATTTGCAAACATACCAAAATTTATTGATAGACGTAGTTAGGCTGCTAAATAAACTTCGTGATGTTCGAGGTTGCGGACAGAGAACCAGGCGATCTAACAAGCATTTTGTAAATATATATTTCTTTACTAACCACAAGGGGCTAAACACAGAGGGGACAAACAAGGACAGACAAAGGGATTAAGTCGATTACATCGACCCCAGTGCGTAACTGGTACTTAATTTATCGACCCCGAAAGGATGAAAGGCAAAGTCGACCTCGGCGGAATTTGAATTCGGAACACAACGACAGACGAAATACGGCTACGAATTTCGCCCGGCGTGCTAACGTTTCTACCAGCTCGCCGCCTTCGCATTTTGTAAATATAGTCAGTAGTCAGTAAGCGAAGCAGCCAAGCTATGCGAGATTCATTCTCTCAGGAAGAATATGATAGTTACAAAAGAAAGACAACCGTAAATACTTTGGTGCACGCACGCACACACACATATACATACAGACACAATAACCCTTAAAATAGCTCTCAAAAAGTTTCGCTGCAAAATGCATACGTACGCGCTTCCACAGCCCATAGATATTAAGCTAACAGCGTACAGCCCATATATATTACGTTAACAACGGACAGATAAAAGTATATACACTTACACAATTGCACATACATAATTTATTCAGATTTATTTCACCTGTTGCTCATGTTAATATGAAACTTCATTCTTTTAGGACACTTGCAGTCATTCGAGCTCCTTCATTTTCGATATGCACTGATACAGAACAACACGTTTCCTCGTTAAGACCATTTTATTCCATTCTCCTATAATTCTTCCCACATCAAGCTTCCTAATTTAGAATTTTTAAAAAAGAACTTTTTTTCTTAATATTTCATTGAGCGGTAAACAAAGCAATGCTGTTGTTTTCATTTTGTTTTAGTGTTAGTTAAGGCGTTATTTTTCATAAACGCACACAGATTTATAACCTACTTAACAACCTCAATAGTCATATTTTTCAGGCAGTGGGGTGCGGCCATGCTGGAGCACTACAATTGATGTGATTACTAGTTTATAGCATTTTCCACCGCCCACTAATTCATATGTTTACACACACACACACGCGCGCACCCTCTCACCTCCACATCATACTCTAAAACGTTGGAGAAATAATATATCTTTTAGGCAGTTGATTGTTATGGCCAATCAGAGAGTGACCCGTGGTTTCGTATCCGTAAAGCATTTAGCCGTTTAGGCGGCAAGTCATACGAAAGGCCGAAGGTATATAACCTCTCTGCAACTGGAGGAAGGAATACGTCGTGGTCGATTAGTTTTGTAAACAAAAACTATACATCTAGATTGGTCGTGCAGGCGGTGATGTCAACATGCAGGACAGGGTTATCTCCCTTACATCCGTTCCAGCTGTTTTGATTTTCGAAGTTACTGTCACTGGTCTATTCAATGATGGGAGATTTTCTAGCTTGTAGCAGTAAACGCTTTAGATGAAGGCACTGATTTCCTTCCTGGAGTTGGAAAAGGTTCCTGGCTGAAGAGAGTCTTCAGGATCTTTGATGTTTCTTATTTCTTTATTGCCCACAAGGGGCTAAACATAGAGGGAACAATCAAGGACAAAGGGACTGAGTCGACTACATCGACCCCAGTGCGTAACTGGTACTTAATTTATCGATCCCCGAAAGGTTGAAAGGCAAAGTCGACCCCGGCGGAATTTGAACTCAGAACGTAAAGACAGACGAGATACCTATTTCTTTACTACCCACAAGGGGCTAAGCACAGAGAGTACAAACAAGGACAGACAATCTGATTAAGTCGATTGTATCGACCCCAGTGCGTAACTGGTACTTAAACGTAAAGACAGACGAGATACCGCTAAGCATTTCGCCCGGCGTGCTAACGTTTCTGCCAGCTTGCCGCCTTCTTTGATTTTTGATCTTTCTGCCAAGCAAAGCTTATATTGTCTGCTCTCATTTACATATGTCCTCAGCCGTTCAAGGTGCTTCCATTTAGTTATACATGGGGCTCCTGCCTCTTTTAAGCACCATACGTTGTGCCTTTCCGGTATCCTAAACGAGGACCTGTGATTGTTCAGTCGCTGCTTAAAAAGAGACCCGGTTGAACCTTCATAACTGACCATGACGTATTCCTCACTCCAGTTGTAGACAGGTTATGTGTCTTCGGCTGTTTGAACATGACTTTTCGCAAATACGGCTAAGCCCTTTAATAGTGTGGAGCCAGTGGTCACTCTCCGACCGGCTATATATCAACACATATATATGTATGTATATACTATATAGATAGATTTGCATATATATTTATTCATGCACATATGACGATAATAATGACAGATATATTCAAATATATATATATATTTATTTATATCTGCATATATCTCGTTCTGGTCTAACGACCCTCCATGTTTGTTTTCGTTCGGTTTCCTTGTGTTTTCACTGTCATGTTTTTGTCCCCAACTTTGATCCTCCATAAATCCTAAATTTTATTTTAGAATTTATGGAGCAACTGTCTTTGAAGACTCATATTGTCGTTGAATGCTCGAAATCAGGAGTAGATAGACAGCAGACAACTGATGAAGAGTCCTTTCTCTGTGTTTACTTGTCCCGTTCTCCATTTTTTTCTCGTTCTTTACGCATTTAACTCGTTTGTTTATATTTTTCATGTTGTTTGAACTGCCGATGACGTCCTGTACCCATATATGCATATATATATATATATATATATATATATTATATATAATATATATATATATATAAATATTAGGGTGATGCAAAAAAGGGGGTCAAAAAAGTTTTTCCAATTTTCAGGGAGACACCCTCCTATTTCATTCATATTCCTAAAAAAAGCACTGTATACGAAATTTGGGTTTGAAAATGAGATAATTATAGATTGCTACCAAGCTTTAAAAATAAATGTATATCAGTTTGTGCGCAAAAATATTGTTTTGTTGATATTATCGCCGGAACCAATATGATATCACAGCTGAAAAGGCAGAAAACATCTCTCAATCCTTTTTCCTCTCTCTCTCGGTTAGTTTAAACTGAGATTTAAACATCCAAATTTTAATGCAGTAAATTAGCTTGATCATCCATCGTGCTCTGTGATAAGCTCAGGGTGCTTTAAAGCTGATTCCTGACTTGAGGGTACTACAGAGGAAAATGAGCGCTAGCTCGAGCAATTCCTTGTAGTTATCATGAGGCTGCTGTTCATCAAGCTGAGCTTGAGCAAATTGAATGGTTTCTTCAGCATCTGAGATTTTCTCTGCAATGTTAGGGTCATTTGTTGCTGTTTGGTAATTGTTCTTGTCATTTTCCATCCGCTTTGATTTGAATTTCTTAAACAGTTGTATGTCAGGGCCAGTAGAAAATGGTAAGGAAACAGAAAATGTACGGTAAATAAAAACTGAAAAATAACAATTTACAAAATGTTCAGTAGATGGTAGCAACCTCTAAAATGTCTTGAATTGTGTTGAAATTTTGTATGTTGAGTTTTTGCGCTAAATTAAATAGAATTAGAGGGTGTCTTCATGTTTTTGAAATGGTAAGTTTTTTTGCATCACCCTAATATATATATATATATATATATATGCTATATATACATGCATGTATATACATACATACATACATACATACATACATACATACATACATATATACATACAAACATATATTTATATATATATATATATATATATATATATATATATATTGTTATATTTCGGAATGGTCATATTGCCAGTTTAGCCAATAAAAACACACGCACTATATATTTGGTGTTATTTTGCTTCCGAAATATAACAATATCTGTTTCAACACACGACTTCACATAAAAAATCTTGCACAACAAATATTTAAACGTATTATATATATATATATATCTGTGTGTATATATATATATATATATATATATATATATATATTCTGTTGTATTAAGTAGAGTGATCAAAGTTTCTGAGAATTTCCTCAGGAAGACAACATCACTAGTCCTGTAATTGCTATTTACAATAACATACATGCGTTATTTGTGTGTGTATGTGCTGCCATTATTATTATTATCGTTTCTATGCTTGCATTTGAAAACTGTAACATATTTTCAGTTAGGAAAAAAGGCTAAAAGTCCTTCAGACAATTTAATAAGTGATCTCGGATAAGGCAAGGCACGTAAATATGTTTCCCTCGGAGTATTTAGTTTACATTAAGATCCATTTCCGCTTCATTGCTAAATGTCAAGATACAAAACATAAGCAAGTAAAGTATGTTTAGAAGTGCAGAAGACTTTCACTATGTATCATACCGAAAACTGTATGAAATACAATTGAAGTAGTGTAGCAACAGAAGACATAATACGCTGCAATATTATGCGTGCATTGACTTCATATTACTGACATGTTATATGGCGGAATTTCTAGTATCTTATAAAAGCAAGTACATTATTTTACTAATTACTTGTATCAGTCAAGAGAAAGCTCACACGGAAATCGCCTAAACATATGTAGGAGATTAAAAGCTGTAGATTAGCTCTATATTGTATATTTTTCTTCTCGTCAGAGATGTTGTTCTATCAATAACTCCAACAACAGCGCATGGTTTCCCGGTCGTTATCTTACTTTTTTTGTTCTTATGACAAGTTGTTAAGCAGGTTCATATGTATGTGTGTGTGTGTGCATGTACGTACGCATGTATGTATGTATGTATGTGTATACATACATACATATATATATATATATATATATATATATATATATATATATATATATATATATATATAATATATATATATATATAATATATATATATATATATATATATATACATATATATATATGTATATGTATATGTCTATATGCAGTTATATATAAATACATATACATATGTACATGTGTTTATAAACGCACACACACTCGTACAACAACAACAACGACAGCGTACATGTATACACGCACTAACACAGTTATATGCGTAATTATATATGCCACTTAGATATTCATGTCGATACTTAAATACCACGTACACTCACACCATACACAGGCACACACACACACAAACACACACACACAAACACACACACACACGCACACACAAACACACACACACATACACACACGCTGCATTCCAAATTTGGCACGTACGCACATATGGAGACATGATTACTGGCTTACTATGACATGAAATATGCTATAACTTTAAACGTACATATAGTTTATGCATACCGCTCAAATATATTTACCTGCTCTGAATAAATCTATATAGTAATCGTTAAGTCATGAAAAATTAATCCTTACAAATTCTTTTTTTTTTTTAGTTATCTAATCATTTTTGTGTTACTTAATATATTTTTCATAATAGCACTAATTCAAAAGAATTTTAATTGCAGCCCTGGGCTAACAAATAATAGTGCAGATATACTTTTTATGTATGTATGCATGTATGTATGCATGTATGTATGCATGTATGTATGTATGTATGTATGTATGTATGTATGTATGTATGTATGTATGTATGTGTGCATGTATGTATGTATGTATATATGTATGCATGTCTGTATGTCTGTCTGTCTGTATGTATGCATGTATCTATCTATCTATCTATCTATCTTAATAGAAGTGTGCAATATATATATCCATAACGGCCGATTTAATCGATTCGATCTTATCAATCTCATCACAGATACACGCTATGTGTGTGTGTGTGTGTGTGTGTGTGTGTGTGTGTGTGTGTGTGTGTGTAATCCTATTGAAGCCATTTATATTTGGTTGCATTTTGCACTTAGTGTGTACCATGGATATCTGTTAATTTTTGTTCACAGTATTCTACACCTTCTGACAGCTGCCGGATTACCTAGTGCTGGTTTGTTTACGTCCCCGTAGCTTAACGGTAGGCAAAAAGAGCTGGATAAAATAAGTATCAAGACAAATAAGTACTGGGGTCGATTTTTTTTCGACTAAACCATTCATGGTGGTACCCTATCATGGCAGTAGACCAGTGACTGAAACAAGCAATATCTAATATATAAAACAGAGATGTGTACGTATTCACTTTTCATGCGAAAACGGCTTCACCAATTACTTCCATACTTGTGATGCATAAATAATTTGATCTCGGACATATTATAGGGTCTTCATTTGATTTTCTTATTAAAAAAAAAAAAAAAAAAAATATTGCTTTATATTACATTCACGTCTTTCAAAGATTTTAATATTTGTACGTCCGGTTTTCTAACGTCAGTGACGTAACATATCTCCTTATGTATATCTCTCTATTCATCTCTCTCTCGGTAACATATCTTTCTATCTATATCTCTTGTTTCACTTTCATTTTACAGACCCTATTCTTTTCATTTTTAATTTTCATACGCCATTGTTTAACTTCTATGTTATTGTTTTCACTGTAAGTCTAAGTTTTGAATCGCTATTTACAAACAAATAACGACAAATTACTGATAGAAACAAGTTCGCAATTACTGATGTAAGTAATTTCATAATTTACTGACAGAAGTATCTTCGTAAATTTCACTTCAATCCGTACGGTTTTGTGTTTTCCTGTTGTTGACGGTTTCTTCCTTCGATACTGGCTCTTTGGGTCACTGAGTGACAAATTTCCCTTCAACCCCTACAATACTTTCCTTTCCGCTAAAATTTCTTGTTTACTTTCTGCCCGTCGTATTAAGAACTACAGATTTCTGTCCCCCAACACCATTTCCATGATCATAACTTTCAGAATTATGAATATTTTCAGATAAAATTTTCCATGAATATATGTTCTTTTATGTCAATTTCGAATATATAATTTTTTTTGGGGGGGGGAGGGGGTAACTGTTTGAGTCTACTTCAATTACTCTTAGCTTTCAAGAAAACAGATATTTTTTAATGAAATTCTCTACATTAGATTTACTACTTTAAAAAGGTTTCTCAATGTCAACTTCCAGTATTGACATAAAAACGGCGAAGTCTGTCCCTGTCTAAATTTTAATGTTTACATTTCAGGTTTTAATTCGCTATTTGTAAACAACTACGATAAATTGCTGAAAAAATATTTACTAAGTTCACAAATTTAAACATACGGTTCAAGACACATTTCAACGTGCTTTTATTTATACGATTTTTCATTCCATGCCCATCTCATTCGTTGTTTGCAACACTCTCTCTCTCTCTCTCTCTCACACACACACACACTTCAGGTTTGATTTCTATATTACACAAATGTCACGTTAAAATCTTGTAATTAAATATGTGGCGCCCCAAAAATATGGGCATTATTTTGCTGGAACTCGCAAACTTCGTTTATTTACGTAAAATTTTTTATTTATTTTCTTTTTCACACTGTGTTCAGCTCCATGTATTTATAAGACACACACGCACACGGGTTTTTGTATGTACGTTTGTTTAATTTATGTATGGTGTGTATGTCTGTGTGTATGTGAGTAAGTGAAAGGGTGTGTTGTCATGTATTCGCACATACATAAATACATATGCATACATCTTTTCTGTATGTGTGTGTGTGAGAGAGAGAGAGAGAGGGAGAGTGATGTCTAAGTGGCACACACGCACACTCTCTCTCTCTCACTCGCACACGCACACGCACACATACATAAAAAAAGATGTACACCTATTATTTATGTATGTACGTATATATGACAACACACCCCTTCACTCACTCTCTCACTTCCATTTCATCTGTGGTTTGATACAGTATGTATATGCATCTGTGTGTGTGTGTGTGTGCAGGTGGTGTTCCACAATCGTCAGAAAAAAGCGGAAGAGTTTTCTTTCTTGGCGCTCCTCGTGACACACGTAAAACATTCGTAACATTACTTCTCTCCAATGTAAGGCAAACAAACAAAAAAGAAATTGCAGTTGCTGTACCATTGTCTGCTTTAAATTACCACTAAATTACTGGCCGCAAGTGACAGTCTAATTTGTAACATAAGCAAAGATTCAGGTTCAGCAGAAGTGTTGTGCCAATGCCACCTGATCATTTGGGATGAATGCACCATGTCACATAGAGCTGCAAATGGAAGCTCTTGGTAACACCTTACAGGACATCAGAGGCAACAATAAATTTATGGGAGGAGTTACATTACTTTTATCAGGAGACTTCCGACAGACATTACCAGTTATTCTGAGAGGAACAAGATCTGATGAAATAAAAGCATGCATTAAATCTTCACACCTATGGAATAAAGTATTGAAATTCTCTTTCAATACTAACGTGCCAGCTTCATTACATGAGGAACAATGTGCACAACAGTTTTCAACCTGCCTCCTCCAAGTAGGAAATGGGAAAGTACCACTTGATGGGAATGATGATATCGGTTTGGCTCATATTACTATCATGATGAATTCCCCAGCTCAATTGCAGAACAGGGCATTGCCAGACTTAAGTAATAATTATAATACACATAAATGGTTGTGTGAAAGGGCAATTCTTAATCCACAAATGAGACAGTAGCAAGAATTAACCATGAATTAATGAATAAGATTCCAACAGTCATTTAGAAGTACAAATCAGTTGATTCAGTCCTTGATTAAAATCAAGCTGTCCATTACCCAACAGAGTTCCTTAATTTTCTTGAGCCACCTGGAATTCATTCCTCCACATAAACTTTTTATGAAGGTAGAAGTCCCAATAATGTTTCTAAGAAATTTAGATCCTCCTGAATTATGCAATGGAACTAGGCTGATTGTGAAGGCATTATCACCTAATGTGACTGAAGCTACTATCATCACTCGATGTGCCTCTGGGGAAGAGATTTTCATTCCAAGAATTCCAATCAAACCAACATATATATCCTTTGAGTTTAAACGAACACAATTCCCAGTGCGACTTTCCTTTGCAATGTCTATTAATACAGCTCAAGGTCATTCTTTGAAATCTACTCGTTTCATTTTCTCATGGTCACTTTGTTGCTTGCTTCTGTGTAGGTAGTTTGCAAAACTTATTTGTCTATGTTCCAAACCAGAAAACAAAGAATGTTGTTTACCCAGAAGGTCTTACATAATTTCTTTCGACATATGTGGTAGAATTTGTCCTTTCATAAAAGGGGTAAATTTTGTATTTTCGTTTTTTATTATTATTATTATTATTATTATTATTATTATTATTTTTATTCTTTCAATATGCAAGGAAAAGTTTCATTCCCGGGCAACGCCGAGTGCTTCTGCTAGTATATATATATATATATATATATATTATATATATATATATATATATATACAATGATTTCACTTAGACATAGCAATACTAAAACTCCAGTTTTAGACCTCAATAGCCATATGGTTTTGAGTAAATCCTTAGCCGAGTACAGAGCTCTTCACAGCGTAATAACACTTAATGAATTATAAGGGAAAGTATCAATTGTTTACACAATTCCTGTTTCCTTGTCATCCATTTACATACATACATACATACATACATACATACATACATACATACATACATACATACGTATGTATGTATATACAGTCAAACCTATATCAAAACGAATTCACCTAAATGCAATTTTAAAAACTGCATCGTTTTCATTTTATATGAGACTGAATTCGATTGTGAACGAATGCACTTCATGCACGAAAATTAAAATTAGGCATTTATCTTGCTCCAGTGACTACATATTAAGTCTGCTTTGGGTGTCGTCATGTGCTACAATTTCTTATTTTATATAAACGAACTTATCTATATTGAGGGGAAAATGGAAACTATATATACCGCAAGAGCTTCTATTGCAGAATAATTTATTAGATTGGAGCAGAAATTTGCTGCAATAAAACGCCATATATACATGACGATAACAATTCATAAATTGGCTGAGATCTTGGTATTCCTGAACTGACTGTCCGAAATATAATAAAACAAGTAGTGAAATAAAAGGATAAAGTAAATCAGCATGAGGCATTTGTAGGTTGTAAGCATGGAGAAGAAATAGAAGCATTGTCCTGATAAAAACGGAATGTATTCTTGCCCTATAGAATGAGGACTATTATTAAAAACAGATGCCTGTTTCTGTTTCTGTCACAAGTTTCGAGGATCTTTGCAACTGTGAAGAAATATTCAGTAACCCCACTCTGAAAAGACATTTAATGCAAGTTATGATTGGTTCGAACGTTTGCATAATATAAACATTTGTGGTGAGTCAGCCATTACTGACCAAGAAATTGCACCAATGTACCCTACATTTTTAAAAGAGAATATTCAAAGTGGGGGTATTAGAGGCAGTGAGATTGGATAATTTTGGAAAAGAGTGACTACAAAATATAAAAAAAAGAAAAATCAATTACCTTAAAATGAAAAATCTCAACCGGGATATAGTTTTTAAGGATCGTTTAACTCTTTTATTTGCAGAAAATGCAGATGGGCTTTCGAGTTATAACCACTGGTGTGTGTCTTTCGCTTACTCTCTCTTCATTGGAAACATTTAATTCAGGTATTCTGGTGAGCCAATGAAGCATGCATGACCAAATCTCTTTTTGAAGAACAATTTTCTCTATATTTTTGTTCAGCCGCTGAAGACATTGTAAGTTAAGTGCAAACATTACTGAATATAAATATTGCCTATCCCAAGCCAACCGACTACACTCGATCATTTGAGGGAAATGTAAAATGTTATCTTTATTGCCATATACGACATCATTATTACAATCACTGGACCAAGGCACTCTCACGACATTTAAGGCCTACTGCACATGGTAAACGTTTCCACAAGCAATTACCAAAACAGCAGCTGACAGTGCGATTTCGTTCGCTAATTCTGTAAGAACAGCAATAGTAAATATGCCAATGGCAATATTACTCATGCTTGGGTGAAAATAGAAGTAACTCTGAGCCACAACCAAACAGTCTAGAAATTGTTATTACTACAATGCGCGCATATATTTTCGAAGAATTTGTTTCTCGAGTGCAAGATGCTGTTGAAGAAATAACATGCACTGAGAAACAGGTTGGTTCTAATTAATTCAACAAATGTTTTTGAATTGTTTCACCCTTATATGGAAGAATAATCTAATAATAGTTATAATATTGGGGAACATGGTTATTGTTGTCTGAGAGACAACTTTCCTTGTAATATTGGGGTGCTGATTTCAAAAATGAAATTCATTTTGCTCTATCCCGTCAGGATTTTCACAAACTCAAATGTCAATTTTTCAACGTTTCCGGTATTGTTACCATTTCTAAGGATATATTTGGCTTCATCAAATGCAGATCCATGTAAGAAGCTTGACATAAC
Organism: Octopus sinensis; assembly: GCF_006345805.1. NCBI lineage: Eukaryota > Metazoa > Mollusca > Cephalopoda > Octopoda > Octopodidae > Octopus > Octopus sinensis. The sequence goes on along the minus strand of NC_042997.1, from coordinate 20,932,628 downwards.
TTTGAAAACATAGTTTTTCACTATCCTTTAAAGTAAAGGCAACTACAAAGTGAAAGTAAAAGTCAAGATTTAAGTATCTTCAGTAAATAAAAAGCATTCAACTCGCGCAACTCACTGTTTTCAATCTAACCAGTTTTAAATGTTATGATGATTGTAGAAATGTCCTTTATGCAATTAGATGTTAATAAACATCACATTTTTATAGTCCTTGACATCATACATATCTCATATTTGTGGAATTTGTCGGCACATTTGCCTATGCTGTGCTTCATTTAGTGTAACTATCGTTGTAAAGCAGATGAGACATGTTTTGTTGAACCTTTAACTATTTCTTATAAAAATCGGTATTTTGAACGAGCCCTTAATGTTTTAATTATGAGGTCACATGGGTCAAGATCATATTTTGTGAAGTATGGTCAAAGAATTGTAGAAAGGACTTCATGGTGTCTATAATCTTTATGGAAGTTTGCCATTGCAAATCTGCATTCGCTTACTTTATAACGATTGACAATTCTGAAAATGCTTTTCTAATGTGACAACTGGCTTGAATATATGTTTTGTATTTCGGAAATGCGACCAATTGTGAGAAAAGAAAATCCAAAAACAGGCCCGACATCTGTTATATTTGTGGATGTTACACTTTACCAAGGTAGCGAAACAAAACAACATATTTTGTGAAGAAAGCTTACCTTACTTTGGCATGAAACTGGGGGATCAAGGCAAAGCCTGGGCACCAAATATGGTGTGTAAAACATGTGTTGAAACACTGAAACAGTGACTGTTTCATATACTTAAGCAGAAAGATTCCAGCTTTGTCTTGTAAGAAAATTAAGTTTCATATGTTTGACGGGCCACAGATTAGATGGCTATTGCAGGATAGCCATTTTTGGATACCATCAAATTATGAAAAACTTGCACAGATCCTGTTAACAAGTTTTCGAGTACTGGGATGTAACATGAGTTCAAAAGTGTATTTTCTGCTCAGTCATCTGGACAACTAGCCTGAAAACTATAGAGCAATATATAATGAGCAAGGAGAAAGATTCTACGAAGACATCGAGTTTATAGAGATTAGGTATCAAGGCAGGTGGAACACCAATATGATGGCTTACTACTGCTGGTCTCTACAAAGAGACTGTCATGATGCTAGTTATTCACGCAAAGTAACAAAGAGAAAGTTAACTTTTTGAGCAGCTGAAACTCCGGTTGGAATGATACATCTCTATATATTATAAACGGCAAAATGTCTGTGTGTTTGTGTATCCTTTATACAAATCCACAATTTTTCAGTTAGAGGGCTCACACTTTCTATGGTCATTCAAGACCGTCCAAGGGTGGTCGTGCACATCTTTACATTTCCCCAGTCACCCCGCAAAGTCATTAAAAAATTAATAGAAGTGACTTTTTTGTGAATTTTCTATCCAAAACTCAATCAAAATGCCCGAAACTTGATGCGCCAATTGAATGCCAGCTATCTGTATGTGATTGGTTGGAGATTTTGGCAGTACTTGCGTGTATGTGCGTAAGCACGCAGCTGTATATGCATGCACTAGCAGTATGACCCGGCAACGCCGGGTCATAGTGCTAGTCTACTCTAAGATGTGCAATTAAACATTTGTGTAATATATTTCTAAAACAATAAAAGGTAGTATTTGGTTTGTGTTAGTTTTTAATTCCATTATTGCATTTAATGGCAAATCTGATAACTTTTGCTAACAAATTGAATTCCTGTTTAACAAAATCTTGACGTAAAAGAAAATTTCTGAGGGCATTTCTGAACCCAGTGCCATCAAATTAGGTAGGACAAATTGTAAAAAGCAAGACAACTCTTTTTTATTCTTTTATTTGTTTCAGTCATTTGACTGCGGCCATGCTGGAGCACCGCCTTTAGTCGAGCAAATCGACCCCAGAACTTATTCTTTTGTAAGCCTTGTACTTAATCTATCGGTCTCTCTTGCCGAACCGCTAAATGATGGGAACGTAAGCACACTAGCATCGGTTGTCAAGCAATGTTGGGAGAACAAACACAAACACACACAACACACACACACACACACACACACACCACACACACGCACACACACACACACACATATATATATATGTATATATATATATATATATACGACGGGCTTCTTTCAGTTTCCGTCTACCAAATCCACTCACAAGGCTTTAGTCGGCCCGAGGCTATAGTAGAAGACACTTGCCCAAGTTGCCACGCAGTGGGACTGAATCCGGAACCATGTGGTTAGTAAGCAAGCTACTTACCACACAGCCACTCCTGAAAATATTCCGTGGTGTTTTCAATAAAATAATAAAAGCAGCTGACTTACGGACAAGCAATATAACTGTGCTTATTCAGAGAGTAATCTGTAAAAAAAAAAACGTCGCCTTACAAGCACTTGTGCCCGTGATAGTAGGGTGCCAAGAGCACCATCTGAGCGTGATCGTTGCCAGAGCGGCTATCTGGTTTCCGTGTCGGTGGCACGTAAAAAGCACCATTCGAGCGTGATCGTTACCAGCGTCGCCTTACTGGCACCTGTGCCAGTGGCATGTGTAAAAAGATTCGAGCGAGGTCGTTGCCAGTACCGCCTGGCTGGCCCCGTGCGCTGGTGGCCCGTAAAAAGCACCCACTTCACTCTCGGAGTGGTTGGCGTTAGGAAGGGCATCCAGTTGTAGAAACTCTGCAAGATCAAGGTTGAAACCTGGTGCAGCCATTTGGTTCGCCAGCCCTCAATCAAAATCGTCCAACCCATGCTAGCATGGAAAGTGGACGTTAAATGATGATGATGATGATGATGATGATGATGATGATTGAAGAAAACTGACTGTAGTTTCGAAATCAGAATGCCAATTTTAGTCTAAACCAAACGAAATAACAAACTCAATAGAAATTATGATCAAAGTTGTTCCTTTGTGTAACCTTTCGTTAAACGAACAGTTAAACATTCGAAGACGCAGATAAAAATGAGGAAAATTCTAATAAACAGATATGGGAGTTCTCCATCAATGAATACGGAAATATATTTAGAAATGGGAAAGGCGACGAGCTGGCAGAAACGGTAGCACGCCGAGCGAAATGCGTAGCCGTATTTCGTCTGACGTTACGTTCAGACCACTAACAAAAGACAATGTCATTTGCATGACTGACAGGCGCTTGCTCTTTCAGCTGGTAATGATTCATTAAAAGATTTCTTCACTTATAACATTGACTGGCTTATAAGATCAGCATTTAAAAAAAAAATCTATTATATATTAAACATATAAAAAGGCGGCGAGCTGGCAGAAACGTTAGCACGCCGGGCGAAATGCGTAGCCGTATTTCGTCTGTCGTTACGTTCCGAATTCAAATTCTGCCGAGGTCGACTTTGCCTTTCATCCTTTCGGGGTCGATAAATTAAGTACCAGTTACGCACTGGGGTCGATGTAATCGACTTAATCCGTTTCTCTGTCCTTGTTTGTCTCCTCTGTGTTTAGCCCCCGTGTGGGTAGTAAAGAAATATATATTAAACATAAAAAGGAATTAGTAATATCTATAGTAACTGCTTACTTTGCATCAAATTTTCAGTATTTTGCATGTTTAATGTGATTCACTTCAAAATGCTTGGACGCCTTAAGTATATTTTTCTCCATAATTTTTCCCCTCTTTTCCAACTTTCTACATAAATATATTTTTCTGACCATATTTAAGACGGTCTTTATGTTTTAATTACGACTCGTAACGGAGTATTTTCTAAAGACTTAGTTCTCGAGAGAGTTGTAAAGACTTTGGAATTCTTTCTTCTTCCATATAGATCACATGACCTGCCTACATCAATCTGATACGCTGTAAGAGAGCTTTCATGCACACAATATAGCCTAACTCCAAAGACTTGACATCATTCACTAATCTGTCTAAATGATCCAACAATCAAATACGTTCTGAACATATTGTACATGCTTCATGACCATTCAACAAAATAGAAAAATGCGTGTGTAACGGCATAGATAGTAACGATTAAGTTTTTGGTTCAAGTCGAGGGTCACCAGTGTAACGGAAATAGTTGTAGCGGGAGAAATTGGTTGGTAAATAATATTTCTTTCTTTACTACCCACAAGAGGACAAATGGATTAAGTCGATTATATCGACCCAGTGCATAACTGGTACTTAATTCATCGACCCCGAAAGTATGAAATGCAAAGTCGACCTCGGCGGAATTTGAACTCAACGTAACGGCAGACGAAATACGGCCGTTACGTTGGTAAATAATATTATTAATGATGTTGATAGTCAGTAGTTGTGACGATAAGAGTTTGTTGTTAAAACGACAAGTTGTAAAATGTGTAAGATGAACAATGCATGAAGTTTTAAGGAAATGTTTATTTGCCGTTACGTTACAATACCTTGCCTCGATGGGCAGGTTTTGATAAATCCAAAAGCATGAGAAGTAAAGTTTGTGTTTGTGTCCTCTTCATTGTTTAGTAGTAATTGTGGAGACAGATAGAATGATGTTGTAAGAGAACAGAGTTCGATCTAGTGAGAGTGAGAGAGTGTGGGACGTTGTCTGAAGTTGCTGGTAGGAAATTTTCTTTCTCTCTCTGACCATTAAATGCTAGCAGTCCTTTCGTTACTAATTCAGTCATCGCGAAATAACTTGTTCAGTTGCCGACAAGCTACTGACTGATTTTTGCTTGGGGGGTGTTTGCTTATATAAAGATCCAGAAGGATAGATATATCGTTGAGAACACTAGATTTAGTTGGTGGTCTTGTTATCTATTTTAGCCTTTGGTGAAGTAGAAGAGGTTAGAAAGGGTCAAGTGGTGAAGACATTGTTTCGGCCTAGCTAAAAGGCATCTGGAAGATGTAAAAACTGCTGTCACAGAAAAACCATTGGTCCGCCGTGGGAAACGTTCTGTAGCAGTGTTGATTTAAATTTGGCTATGGTGGATCGAATCCGCTTCATGCATGCAAGATTCGTTACACGTGTTTCAGGACAGACAACTAACATTACATGGACAAAACTAAAATCGAAACAATTGGGAATAGATTAAAAAGCAAATGTTTCTGTCATCAGACAAAATTGATATCACTCCCTACTGACGTTCTATAAATAAAAGATAAACGAACTCGTTTCGAGCCACCGAATTATTCTCAAATATCTCCTGATAAACTTAAAGCAGACCTCCCTTGATTGATGAATAACAATTTGACGATAGAGGAGTGCAATTTAACTAAATCGGTCGGATACGTACTGTGATAAACTTAATATTAGTTGCATAGACATTTTATGACACATGCTTCCATATCATTTGTTTTTCTTAAATATTTATAAGATGTAAGACGTATCAGTAATAAAAAATCAGATATCCTTTCGGTAAATCACTTTTCCTATCTTTGAATATAATCTAATTTTGGTGAATACTGTAATATCTCTCTCCAGAAAACTTCTTGTTAGTGACCCATATCAATATGACAACAGATAGGGCAGATAATTTTGTTTTGACCTACAGTGCACTGCAATCTGATATAATTAGCCATTATCATACACTGTAAGGCCTATCCTGCGAAGTTTTATTGTTCTATATATCATGGATAAAAAGAAAAGAAAAACCATTGCAAAAAAAAACCCAAGCAAACAAAAAACAAGGAAGGGACAGGCAATATATCGACAACAAAAAACTTTAAGCAGAAATAATAAAGCAAAACGAAAAATTACGAACAGTCTTTGTAATGCTATTGCAGAATGTAAATAAAGTTAATGGGTTTTGCAATTGAACAAGAATTCGAATAACCCATTTAATGATCTCATGAATGAAGGCGACATTGTTATATTGTGGAAAACATGTCATTGTGCTAAGCATTACACTGAGACCTTCTGACACCAATCGGCTATTCACTCTTTCCCGATTACAGATTCCAGTTCAAGTGGTTTTCACAATAACAGTCAATAAATCTCATTGTCAGTCATTGAGTAAACTGTTCTATTTGTGCATGAATAATTGTATCAAACTCTGTCTAGAATTATTGTGGTTGCTGCAGGTATAGTGACAATATCGAAAAAAACCCACTAACATCGTACACACGGAAGTTTCGAGTATTAAAGCTTGTTTCTCATCTTTTAAATCCTCTGGATATTCAGTCACATTTAGATATACGTACTTATATTTTAGCATTTATTCCCTTTTATTTTCAATCATCATTCGTCATCACCACCACCAACGACGAAACTGCTTCCTAGCAGAGCTATAGTGGGTACCTTTCTGAGATTTGAAACCGAATCTACCCGCTTATTGCTTATCAAAACAAGCGGAAAATCCTCTCCACGCCACTTGATTGATGAAGAATCACTTGACCGCCAAGGACCAGTGCTAGTCAAGTGTTTCCCATCAATCATCTGGTGTGGAAAGGATTTTGCACTTGTTTTGACAAACAAGCGGATAGATTTGGTTTCAAACCTCAGGCAGGGAGAAGCTAGGTCTTTACACCTTCATTTGTATGGTTTTATGTCTGTGGGATGAATGGAATTACTAGTAAGATATAACATTTCTATTTGCAACATCATGCCTAGTAGATTGTAATCAATGGGAGATGCAGTCGTTTCAATTTCAGGCTGGTTATTTGAAATTCTAGTTTAAAAATCAGAAAACCATACAAGCATTCGCCATGTATTAGATATATTAATTTGTCTTGTACAAAAACAGACGTGTATGCTGGCATCCGCTTACAGGCACTGATACATATACGTACGCTGTGTGACAACGTCTGTGTAGGTATTTTACACGTGGATGTGAGAGTATATATATATATATATATATATAATTCACTTTGTGTGTGTGTGTGTATGTATGTTTGTGTGTGTGTGTGTATCCTCTATGAACGGCCAAACCGCTGGATCAATCTGTACCAAATTTGGCATGAAGGTTTTTCATTACTCGAGGAAGGTTCTAGGGGTGTGGGGTTAAATTTTGGCCCTTGCCCATATTGGGGGCTGTAGCTCCCCTATACGACCTTTCCGATTATTTTTAGCGGTATAATATTGTTTCACGTTTATTCTTTCACTTTTGATAAGACCTTAATACTGTTTATACTACATACATACAACTGCTTAAAAATAGAGATTAACGTACAATTTTTTCTATGTTCATAATTTTTTGTTTACAATAGTGAAAGATGCCACCAAAGAAAGGATGTAATATCTCCAGAAACAAGTATAAAGCAAGGAAGATTGAAGAAAACCAAAGGCGAGAGTCTCAAGAGATAAAGGAGATAGGACTTTCTCAAGACCAGCAAATGCATGCTGCAGCGCATCAAATGTAGTCTGAAGAGAGAAAAAGAGATGTGACTTTCCCAAGATCAGCAAATGCATGCTGCAGCACGTCAAACGGAGTCTAAATACTGAATGGAGATGAAACTTTCCCAAGATCAGCAAATACATGCTGCAGCATGTCAAATGGAGTCTCAAGACAAGCGAGACGACACTTCTTCAAGATCAGCAGACGCTTGCTGTAGCACATCAGATGGAGTTTCAATACAGAAGGGAAATGAAACTTTCCTAAGATCAGCAAATACATGCTGCAGCACATCAAATGGAATCTCAAGACAGATGGGTGATGACACTTTCTCAAGATCAGCAAACGCATGCTGTAGCACGTCAGATGGAGTTTCAATACAGAAGGGAGATGAGACTTAACCAAAATTTCCAAATGAAACTAATGGCATGCGCTGCTCAGACGGTAAGGTAAGATTGTCAGCTCTACCAGCTCCTCCTCAACCCCCTATAGATCTTCTGGAAAGCACTTCCATCCAGTCAAAGGATTTTCTGAAGATTATCAGACAATACGACTCTGCATTTCAAATGACATCGTTTGGTACATCTAAGGAGATAGTTGAACATGGATTTACGCCAACGTTCAAAGTTCAAGGGCAAGTTTATCCCCCTATTGTTTCCCTGTTACCCACAAATGAACAATCACACTGCCTCCAAATTTACTTCGTGAGTGATGTAGGACAACAAACCCGAAGGAGGTGTCAAAACTTCAGACGATGGGTCGTGTTAGACGCAGCACCGACTGCTGCAAAGGAGAGTATATCCACTGACAGCTTTTCAGTGCGTTCAGAAATCACATACTCCCCACCAAATTTCCACGACAGGTTAGGGTCTGGAATACTCCAAACAGAAGCATGACATGTCACTTAGTCGAATTAGCCCATCATTTACACCACAAATGTTTCGTCATCAATGCTACAGTTTCCCGTATCACCTGTTTCAACTGTAATATATATACAAACTATGCCATTTTAATCCAAAGCATCACCGGGTATCTCTGCTAGTATATATATATATGTGTGTGTGTGTGCCTAATGCGTGTATGTGTATACATTTGAGTGTGTCATGTAGATAATTTGCACCTATACTTTATATAAATGCTTTACATATGCCACTTACTTTCACATATGTTAAATATAAAGGAGATGAGCATGGAAGCATAGATGCAGTCGATCGGGAATTCGTATCTGATGACAGTAAAAGAAACATCTAAAATAAAGGCAGACCTACTAAAATAAAATCTACAATCTCAGGAATCTACATGTAACAGACAAGACACTAGTAAGACTCTTAAAAAATTTTTAATGGTAAATTATTCTCGAGCCTACATGTCATTGGGTGAAAGTTTGTCACGGCTTTTTAGGCATATCAGCAATTAAGAGTACAAGAATCCCCACAGGAGTAGGCGCCAAGCCACCGCTACTTTACACACCCCTATATTTGCATAAATATGTGTGCGCGCGCGTATATATATGTATATATATGTAATACATGTATATATATATATATATATGTATGTATGTATGTATGTATGTATGTATGTATGTATGTATGTGTGTGTGTGTGTGTGTGGAGGCGCAATGGCCCAGTGTTTAGGGCAGCGGACTCGCGGACGTAGGATCGCGGTTTCGATTCCCAGACCGGGTGTTGTGAGTGTTTATTGAGCGAAATCACCTAAAGTTCCACGAGGCTCCGGCAGGGGTTGGTGGCGATCCCTGCTGTACTCTTTCACCACAGCTTTCTCTCACTCTTTCTTCTGTTGGCCAGCTCGCTTAGCCAGCGGGGTGACATCACTTGATGGCTAAAACAATGCGTAGCGCAGTGACCAGCGATGTGTAGCAACATCTGATTGCCTGGTCGGTCACGTGATCACGTGATATATATTTATATATATATATATATATATATATAATATATATATATATATATATATATATACATATACATATACATAAATATATGTGCCTATGTACACACACGCACACGCATATGAAATCCAGATCCAAAGATCCGAAATTTTCAGCAAATGCAAATATATGGACAAATTTCTTTTGGCGAATAAGAGGACACCATCCTCTCGGATTGAGCAGCTGTATCGTAGACTTTGCCCCCCCCCTCTCCGTTGATTCATTCAACAATAAATACCTTTATTACGGCTTTATGGGAAAATGGCACGTAATTCTTATTTTCTTTTCTTATTCCCTTTTTCTTACCCTTCCACCTTTTGCATCCACCTTCTTGTCATTTCTCCTCATGATCTCTCTTTTTCTAGCGTCCTGATTTGTAAATTGTAGAGGCCATGTGCTCAGAGCACGTAATTTGGGTTGACATGAGTTAATTTAATGAAATCGCGAGACTTTGACGTATGACAGATCTCTACCACCTGAAGACTTCCGAAATTAGACAAACATAATACTGTGTCTTGAAATCATTGGTTAAACAGTTTCAGCATCCCTAATCAGGGGGCGTTTTACAGAATTAATCAAGTTTTCGAGGACTTGATCAGGAATGCCAATACTCCTAAAGCCTTTATTCAAACTGGTATAAATATGTTCTTATGACTGATCCGTAGCAAAGCGCATCACACACTGACTACTTTTTTAAATAACTGTACAGACTTCAAGAAGAGAATAAGATCTAACTTTTCCCCAGACAGATTGCAGCCAGCCTGTAGCTGCCTCAAGCACAGGTTCAACTAGAAGAACAGGTTCAGCCTGCAATATTATTATTTATTGTAATGACAAATTCAAATATAGCTTTAGATCAGCTATAGGATATTGCTATCTGTTGTAAATTTGGAAAATATTTCTAATTAAGACTGCACATAATCAGACTTAAAAAGTTATAATTAAGATTGAGTAATCTTTGAACATCAATAACATAATTGTTATACTAATCAGGCAATTTGGCTTTGATTTTTACTTGATGCCTTCATATGACTTTTCGAATTGCGCGATATTTGATGAGAAATTGACAGTAAAATGAAGTATGTATACGAGTTTTGGTTATTATTCTAGAATCTTGTCAAAAGACAGTTGTGATTGTTAGTTGTCAAACCAGGACTTATATAGTGCCATATACATGTCTAGTGAAATGGAAGAGAATTTGTTTTCAATAAAATAAGATTAAGAGAGTGCATATAGAAATTATGCCCAAATAAACTGACTAGTAATTTGATTACAATCAACTTGTATTTACGACAGTTGACGTTGTTTAGTCAGAGGTAAACCTTAAACAAAGCAGTCCTATAATGAAAAGCAAACCAGTGTAGATATTTTCTTTTATTCTGATGCATAAATTTAACGAGAAAATTGATAATAATTGTTTTTTTAAAATTGATGAATTTTAGCACGAGGGAAATGGAAAGGTATTAATATTTAGGGAAGAGAGAAGGTGGCGAGCTGGCAGAAACGGTAGCACGCCGGGCGAAATGCGTAGCCGTATTTCGTCTGCCGTTACGTTCTGAGTTCAAATTCCGCCGAGGTCGACTTTGCCTTTCATCCTTTCGGGGTCGATAAATTAAGTACCAGTTACGCACTGGGGTCGATGGAATCGACTTAATCCCTTTGTCTGTCCTTGTTTGTCCCCTCTATGTTTAGCCCCTTGTGGGTAGTAAAGAAATAAATATTTAGGGAAGAGAGATAGTCCCAAGTAAAAGACTCTAAGAGTTGGAATATAAAAGTCATAGTAATATACAAAGTTAGTAATGTGGTTTGTTATTAAAAGGAAGGATATGCTGCAGTATATGGTGGAGATGCGTAGTTAGCTGAAAAGTCAGGTATGTGTTAAGAGGAAAGTCACTAGCTGTAGAGTTTGGGAATGTGTGCACATACGTATCTATCAGCCTACCAACTTCATTCTTATTCGCCTCATCTTACACACTATGGCTCTGCTTCTCCAATAAGCTGTCCTTCGTGAATTTTTCAAATTTGACCCAGTCCCTTTCTAAACTTAATCTTTGCTTGCACAAGCTTCAGATTTGTAGTTATTTTACTCTGGTCATACCCAGTCTTGAAGGTTCATTTACTCCTCTTGTCGTGAAAAGAGTTTTTAAAAAATTATTATATCATAACAAATGTGTGAAATATTACCCACTCTCATATCACTAACCGCTTATTTTCCCTCCAGTTCATTCCCATATTCTTTTTAAACTCCTCATTTGCAGAGGTGTAATCACATTACTTGGCCCTTCTGCTCAAATACTTAAAGTACTGGTATTACTGGTAAAACCTGTGCTCAGGCATTGACCAATAAACACCTCGACTTTGATGCTGTATATTCTTCCTCTTTGCGCATGTCTTACTATTCTACTTTATGCAGAAACCACTAAAATACACGCTCACTTCCTATATCACTATTGCTATGATTCTTTGATAACAGAACACAAATCTATTTTCATTCCTATTCCTATCTTGATAAAATGGCCCAAACCATTGGCTTTACTATTTCCATTTTTTCCATAAAATTACATGCTACAGGTGCAAACTCGCTATAAATTTCACGATTCTGGATTTTGATTTAATATAATTGGTACTGAATTATCCAACATGTTGTTCCTAAGATTTACGAAAAACTTGGCGGCTAAATAGAGTAATATTATTGATGCTCTACCGTTAACTCATTATTTATTATTATTATTAACAATTCTGTACTTAATCGCTGGCGTGTCCCAAAGTTAAAATCTTTGGGTATTATTAGCATTAAAAATGAAATTAACTGGGTATGTTGATATGATACTGTTGTTCATGGACCCAAAATTCTAACTGCTGCTACTAAATGGCTTGGTTCGAAAGCTTTAAAACTTTGAAATGATGTTTTAATAATAATGATTTGATGTGGTCACTTCTACAGAATGGTCAGCGTATTGCTTGTTACACCAGGCACATACAAGGTGGTACCAAAAGCTTCACGGACTAGTTATGTTTAATAACAAATAACTTATTTACCTAAGTTTTAACACCATCCCCTTGAAAAAAGTTACCTTGCGCGGCAATACACCGTCCCAGCGTTCCTGCCCCTTTTGGAATCCAGCCTGGAAGTTGCTTTCGGTAAGCGAGTCGAGGACCTTTTGCGATTCGCTCTTGATCTCGACAACGTTGTTAAAACGGCAACCTTTGAGCTGCATTTTTATCTTGGGAAAGAGATGGAAGTCTGCAAGTGCTAAATCTGGCAAATAAGACGGGGGCGGAAGCAATACATTGTAGATTTTGGCGAGAAGCTCACGAGTGAGGAGACCTCGGTAAAGAATCGAATTCTTCTCGCTCCACAGATTCGGTCGCTTTCGCCGAATGTCCTCCCTCAAATGCTTCAAAACCTCACAGTAGAACTCTCGATTGACGGTATGACCCTGAGGGACGAATTCTCGATGCACAATATCTATTTCTTTACTACCCACAAGGGGCTAAACACAGAAAGGACAAACAAGGACAGACAAACGGATTAAGTCGATTACATCGACCCCAGTGTGTAACTGGTACTTATTTAATCGACCCCGAAAGGATGAAAGGCAAATCAACCTCGGCGGAATTTGAACTCAGAACGGAGCGGCAGACGAAATACCTATTTCTATTTCTTTACTACCCACATGGGGCTAAACACAGAGGGGGCAAACAAGGACAGAGAAACGGATTAAGTCGATTACATCGACCCCAGTGCGTAACTGATACTTAATTTATCGACCCCGAAAGGATGAAAGGTAAAATCGACCTCAGCGGAATTTGAACTCAGAACGTAGCGGCAGACGAAATACCACTAAGCATTTCGCCTGGCGTGCTAACGATTCTGCCAGCTCGCCGCCTTTCGATGCACAATACCACATTTCCGGGGGTGACGCTCGTAGTAGGTCTTCCAGATTGCCCATCATCTTCCAGTGACGTTCTATGGTTTTTAAAGTACAAGTCTTGCCAAGGCCAACTCTGTTTTTCATCCATCCGGGGACCGTTAAAATAAAATACCAGTTAAGTACTGCGGTCGATATAATCAATTAATCCTCTACCCTCAAAATTGTTCGCCTTGTGCCTAAATCATCATTGTCGTCGTCGTCGTCGTCGTCATCTCGAAACAAATAAACAATAAGGCTTCCCAAGTCGCGAGGACAATTAGCTCTTCCAACAACCAACATAAAATAAATTTCCCACTAATACCTGTTACAAGAAAATGTATTAATAGCAATGGCAACGTAAACAACAACAAAAACAAACAAAAAAGCACAAATAAAGAGAGAAGTGAATGCAACATTACAACTGTCACGAATGCCACTGTCAATACCGACTGAAACAGCAACAACAAGGAAAACTAAAAACAAAAATTAACATGAGAAACAAAGAAAGTTTAAATTGTCGCTTTAACACACCTTCTAATTTCACTTTCACCATCGCTACTATTAAAGCCAATACAATATAAATGAGAATGAAGTCATTACGATTAGCAGAACCAGTGTTATGTGTTTGCTAATACTGTACGGCAGGAAAAAAGCAATTTTATCTACTGTAGACTTAAAAAAATACTAAATAACAACTTCCTTATAAGGTCTAGGCGAAATATAAAACTAAATATCCTAGAATCATTCCGGTAAGAAACTGACAAAGCAATCAAAATCTGGAAAATAGAGAAAGCGACACGGCAGAAACATGCCTCAGACCAATCTGGAGAAACATGGAGAAAAGGTTCGACACGATAGAAATGAGTTTGAACTCATATGATCTGGGGTCACAATGGAAGCAGGGCCACCTGCTCAACGGCTATAAATTACTTGATGTGAATATAGTGGCCAGAATTCCGACCTACCAGCCTTCGCACCCATTTGTGGTAGATACAAGGTGTACACATCACAAAGTCGACCAGGACTGGGATTTTGAGTGGTTGTGTTGTTTCGGAAGGTTCTGGATTTCACGATACGGATAGTCTTCTTAGATCCAGAGGATAAGATAGGAGTCCTGGCTGTGAATAACAGCGTTGGCAGTGTGCCCTCAGATTAGTAACTATCTATGACCCGACAGACATGGGGCAACAAGATTTCTTCAGGCCTTTAATGTTTTACTAGGAATTTCCTATCTTAAATGTTAGTAGGCGATTGGAACACTATCTTGGATGTACATTTGTATTGTATGGAGCTATCCGATAATAGATGGGGGTATAAACCTCTTTTGTAGGCCTCTGGATTGGAGATAGCATAGGTTGTACACAATTTAATATTATGGGATGCACAGGCCATAAATATGAGATCTTTACTGTCGATGTAGATAGGCTTTGTAGGTAGTGATCTGATTACTGGAAGCTAAGTACGTAGGTCCCGTCGCGCAAAGCTTACAGAGACCGGATAAGCGGTTGTTGACGTATACAGTCGTCAACATCAAATGGTGGTTCGTTCTAAAAAAAGGGCGATTAGAGTAGAACTGATAAGGTTTAGTAATATGGTAGCGATAGAGAACAATAGTATAGATTAAGAACTAGGATAACACAAGAGTATCGCAACTTACGTACTTGCGATAACATTGGCCCTTGACCAATTCTTCAATGTGAAGCATGAAGGCGGCGTTGTCAGAGCTAAGGCATATGTTTAAAGGCACGACAGGATGACAGAGGCACACAGCAACAACAAAACCAGAAATCGGTCTTTTGTGGATATGATGGGTGTGTTAATTGACACTAAGCAGATGTGTGCGGCCTTTCAGCAGCACTTTGCTCGGCTGCCCGAGATGTGTGGTGGGCCAGAACACAGTATAGTTTCCAACGTCTTCCTCAGCGGCTTACTGCGACTCTTGGTAAGACGTGGAGTGCTGTTAAAAGCTAATAATAGCTTTTAAAATGCAGGAAGCAATAATTGGCCACGCAGTGAACAATCACACTGTTTGCATGATCTACTTACGGACTTTACTTTTATATACCAAACTTGCTTGGTGACCTCTTGGCAGATACCTACCGCAACTGACAATAGGACGGAAGAATTTCCAGTTCCGTGAGCTGAGAGAGCATCCAGACAAGGGGGATTTTATTGATAATTTTCTACTCATAATAACTCTGTCAAACACAGATTTCCAAAATCCTGTCCAATGTATTAGCCAAAACGTTGGCGCTTGCTGATGGTCAAGTTTGTGACATACAAACATGCGCCATCCTGAACAGATCTATCCACGAGAACTTTTACCTCATGCTATACATCAAACAGTGGGTGATAAGGAACCTGGCATAGATGACACCTTGATCAACTTGGGTTATTCAAAATCGTTCGATAAATTTGGCCATAAAAACTTGGCAACTCTTCTCAAAGCAGCCGTCTTCTGCAGTTGGATAACAGCAATGTACAGCGACTTCTGCTCGAAGGCTGGTGTAAATGGCCACCTATTGTAACCTTTCGACATCACGTGCTTGTTCAGTCAAGATTATCCCTTTTGTATGTGCTTACTCTTAAACCGCTACTGCAGAAGCAAGAGATGCCGAGGGATATCTCGTGTGAACTAGGATTTGGAAATCTGTGTCGGAATAAGTAAACAACGTAACCGTCATTGTGTCAGACAACAAACCCATCGAATTGATTGGGATTGCTTAAAGGGACTATAAGGCGGTGACGGGAGCAAAAATCAACCACCAAAGTCGGCATCTAGAGAGGTAGGTCCTTCTTGTGGATATCATTGAAAATGGTTTTAGCAAAATGAGCACCATGAGAAAGTAGTGTTTTGTGAGCTGTTCAGGACAGGAGTTAATGATGAGAAGGATATCGTTCTCACTGATATGATTCAATCAATATGTTCTATCACAACATGGAAGTTTATAGGCATTCTTATCTCTTTTGTGGATCAAGTTCTTAGCAGCTATCCCCAGTTCTGAATAGGAAAGTCATAAATGTGATGTAGCCATCACAGGTCTAGGAGTGGCTGCTGTCTCTCTCAATATTGTTGGTGTTCTCTAGTTTGCAGGGTATGTACCAAGGCATAATCTCTTAATCTATTGTTCTTTTTATTGTTAAGTACACATGTGTTATAGTAGTTTCTCACTTAACTGTTCTTTCTATATTGTTTAAGTGGTACGATGTGGTACACAAATGCCATCTAGACTGATCTTTTCCATCCTTTCGTTTACCATAGATCCTGTTAGGGTCACTGTTGATGTAAACGGTACCAGCTGTTGTTAGTATCATCCTAGTCCTGGTCTCCAAGTTGTAAGTCTCATCAAGTGCAGTCCAGTACATCAAATATTGGTACTGGAATTGCGAAAGTATCGCGGAATAGTATCTTACTGAACTCGGACAGCTTTGAATTTCATGACTCCCAAAGTCTGCTGAAGTATTCTTTTGTCACTCTTGTTTCACTCAGAGGACCGAAGTATGCAGTATTCTTGTCAAGTCCAAGATACTTGTAACATTCATTGAAGTCAGGGGAGATAGACAGGCCATTGGCATCAATATTCTTTGTCTGATCAACAATCTGTTTTCGATTGGCTAGCAGATAAGAACACTCATCCTCACCAAACTACATATGTATGCCCTGGGAAACTGCTGTAACTTCTGTCTCTTGATGTCATTAACTTTACTTGAATAAAGTATAAGATTATTAACAGAAGAGATATATACCAGTGTATGTATATGTGTGTTTATGCATTCGTGTTTGTGTGTTTAATATCATCTTGTCCGTGTGATTAGAAATAACTGTCCGGGTTTGAAAAAAATTCGGCTAGCTCGTGCTAACATAAAAAAGGCTAAAAGAAGATGAAGTTAAATATAAGCCTAATTTCCCTATTATTAGCCATTAATCATAATAGTGTTGAATTTATGATCAACTTCAATCACATGATGATAACTTCTATCTGTTTCGTTGTGAATTATGAAACAGCCATGATAAATGCTTTGTGTGAAGAATAGCTTCTATTACAGATATTAGTTTTTCATGGTAACAAATTTCCTCACGAAACTTTTTATTGATATGTTTTTATTGGGAAAGAGTCTTTATTTTACGTTGTGTTTTCTCATCAATTTCTAAATCTCCTGTTTCATTTATATTAATTCCTCAAGTTACCAAAATGTTTGCCAAAATTCTACAGCTGATCTCCATTGACAAATCACAAAGAAATAAACACAACATAAATATTAGCTTACGTGCTTATTGATTGTTTTCTACTGCGACCTGAAATGCCGACTACAACCATAACTATCTCTAAATACACAGCAAATATCTGGAATAATACTGAAAGTCACTGAGTTTTCAAAGAAGAATGGTTGAAATATATATTGGTTATTTAGAGACATGCCGGAATTGAAGTAGATTTCATGACGCAACTAAATGGCTTTGTCAACATAGTATTTAATTAGAATAATTTCTATCTTCCACCAAATGCGTCTCTTTGCAATCACTAATCTGATAACTGAATTGAAAATTCAATTTTACTTTTCATCGCTATCTTGATTGTTTTGTTTAAGCAGAAATTTAGTTACTCTTTGAAGATCTATTTTATTTGGCGACAGAAATCTTTTCATTGAACTTGTTGATACACGTGTTTCATTTTCTCCAATATTTACTTTGCCCAACATGTACACAATCAGTATTTCTGTCCATTGCCATTCGCAGGCATAATTTAATTTCCTTCTTGCAACAATCAATAAACACTATCTACGTCTATCAATTCTATCTCATTATTTTTTCTTCTCAATATGACTCTGTGTTTTATTTGTCGTTGCCAAGGAATACCAAAAGTATACTTGATAAAATAGTTTCCTGTTATCACAAAAAACTGAAATACTATATTTTAATCAATATTTTTATGACGATTTCTTCAAAACTTTTCTTTTATTGCAAACTGATCAAGACCTGTTTGAGTTTGTTTAGCAACATATATTCTGATCAGATACAGAAAAAATAAACAACATAGCTGACTAGAATATTAAGATGACACATATCTAATCTCTTATTTACTTTTTCAAGTGAACACGGCATCATGTATATCGTGTGTTATCACTATAACACCTTATTTGTGGTTTCAAGATATTTTCTGTCTATTTGTTTCAGATATTCCCAATGAAAAGAATAACTACGATGCATGACTATCATGAGATAATTACATCAACGATTATGTATTTAAAACATTAAGATTTTCACTCTAATTTTTATTAAGATGGTTTGAAAAGGAAATGGTTGAGGCTGAAAATTTGACTACTTAATTTTAGACGTTTTAGATAGCATACTATTACAACCTTTACTAGTAAGAATCTGTTGCTTCATACGAGGTCTATGAACTGCTTCGGATTTTCACCAGGATATACTTACTTCTTTGTACGTTAACATAAACTTGAGTAGATTCAATAAGCTATACACATTCCTTGTGTTGTATCAACTTAGAATTATTGATATTTTCTGACTCATTCAATTGTTTAAAAGTTTACTCTGAAATTTCCCTATGATTTTCGAGTAATGAGCTGATGGTATCGACTATTATTATTATTATTATTATTATTATTATTATTATTGTTGTTGTTGTTGTTGTTGTTGTTGTTGTTGTTTTCTCTTTATCATAGGTTTTGTTGGAGCTCCTGGAGTCTTGCGTGTGTAGCGGGCTTACTACCTGCAGCCTACAGTACCATGTTATTCGTTCTTTTCAGTTCTCTAAAACTTTTCTGATTATTCTGGGCGTGCAAAGGAGGAAAACCTTTTGTAACAGTTCTACTGGGAACTCAATTCCAATTTTCTTTATATTCCCCTTGATGGCTTCTAATGTTGTTCTCAAGGACCCAACAATAGTTGGCACTCTCTTCACCCTCTTCATTTTCCATAGCCGCGCTACTTCGTACTTCAGAGGGTTGTATCTATCTATCTTTTCGCCTTCCTTCTTGACTATTCGTAGGTCAAATAGCAATGCAGCATCAACTATATAGCATATGTCGTGCACCTTGTCCACCAGCACTAGGTCCGGTCTGTTATGTTCTATTTGGATTGGGAAATCCCAGAGGACTTTGCTAGTCACCGACACCGTCACTCTCTGTGGTTTGTGCTCATACCAAGACTTGCCTCTCTCTCTAGCCCCCACTTTTCGCACAGTCTCCAATGTAGCACTTTCGCTACCTGATCGTGTCGCCACAACTTTCAGTGGTTTGAAGCACGTCTAGTACATTCGTTCGTGATACGGGCAATGGTTTCATCCACTGTATTGCAGATGCGGCACAGCAGAGACACTTGCTCATTCCTAAGGTTGACCTTCCAGTTCGTAGCCAAGGCTTGGTCTTGGGCTGCCAGTATAGTGCTCTAGGTTTCTTTTTTAATGTTCCTTTCATCAGTCAATCCCACCTACACCTAATTTTCCCAGCATCTTCTGTTGTGGCTACATGGAATTGATAATATAGTCTCTTCATGCTTAATTCTTCTTCGTATCCTTTTTGTAGTTCTTTGTTTTCCCCTTTTCCTCTGCTCTCAGTACTCCCTCGTTCCTAACTGCCACTAGCAAGGATTCCTTTCTTTGGGTTAGGTATCTCATTAAGTTCTCGAGTTCGATGCGTACGCAGTCTTCCACACTTAGTCGTCTTCCTCCATTTGTTCTCTTCATGTACAGGCGATCAGTGTCTGCACGTGGATGATGGGCTTCGTGCATCGTTAGGAACTTTCTTGATTTTCTGTCCATCTCATCTAGCTCCTCCTTTATCCACTTCAAGACGCTTGCTCAATCTCTGCGATATTATTGCTGTAAAGGCTTTGTAAATTGTACGGAGACAGGTTATTGGTCTGTAGTTATGTGAGTTTGCAGTTAGTGGATTTGGGAATTAGGATAGTTTTCCATTTCGTGAGCCGTTCAGGTATTGTCTCTGGCTCTGCTAGTATGTCGTTAAAGTTTTCAGCCAGCTTTTTGTGTGTTCGTGTCATATATTTTAACCAGAAGTTGGGGATCTTGTCGTGGTCAGGTGCCTTCCAGTTGCTTAGTCTTTGCAGTGCCTGGGTGACCTCTTCAGTTGTTATAGGTGTCCAGAGTTGTTCAGGTGCTAAGTTCGTTGTTTTATTATTATTATTATTATTATTATTATTATTATTATTATTATTATTATTATTATTATTATTATTATTAATATGAAAGACTCTCGGATATTTCTTAATTACCGGTTATTCTTTATTTGAAAGCAGGCAAATACAAATCACTAAAGGTTTCAAGAAGTTCCTTCTCCTGTGACTCAAAGAGACAATACTCTCCTTAGAATGCGAGCTGTACCCAACAATGCTGTCTTCTGGATCACCTCCAGCCTGCCAGCAGCTCTAATATTCTTAATATGTTTTTCAAAGTCCTTAGAAACTGCTCCTAATGCTCCAATTACCACCGGTATCACTATTACTTTCCTCATGCCCCATAAATTTCCTACCTCGTCCCGCAGAGGCTGGTATTTCTCGATCTTTTCTGTTTCCTTACATTTCACCCTCGAATCGCCTGGTATTGCAACATCTATTATCTTTACTTCTTTTTCATCTTTATGGATGAGCACGACATCTGGTCGTCTCACCTCTATGACTTGGTCGCACTGCATGTTAAAATCTCAGAGTATTTTGTAATGTTCGTTTTCCATTACTCCCTCTGGCTAGTGTTAATACCATTGTTCAGCTCTCTGGATGTTTGCTTTATTGTACAACAGCCAGTGGATATATCTGGCCATATTGTCATGTCTCCTTTTGCATTCGCGTTGTGCGAGCTTACAGCACTCACTAACAATATGGCTTATACTTTCTCCCTTTTCAGAGCACATCCTACACTGTAGCGAGTCGATATTTGGAGTAGTTTGTTCTGAAAGCTTGTTCTTGAGCACTGCACACTAACGTCTCATTTGGCCTTTTTCAGTCTCTTTTCTGCAGCCATTGCCAGGCTCTGTTCCAATCAATCTCATTTTTATTCTTCAAGAACTGACTGTGCATTTTCTTGTCCAGCCAAAGTTTCTTCATTTGCTCTCTCTGGTCTTTCTTAAATTGTGCTGCAGTTAAAACCTCTTCAGTCTCTGCTTTGAGTCCTGAGCTTCTCAGCTATTGTTGGGATTTTGCTTTGTCTATTTTTTACTGTTTAGTTTAGTCCGTTATTTACCATCTAAGGGGTTTTCTTGCCACATTTTATCACGATACTTTGTTGTTCCAGCTTTTGTTTGGATTTTAGTTGTTTTACATCCGTTGTTGTTTCTTTTTCTTCATAGCTGTCAGATACAATGGTTTCTCTCTTGTATTTTTCAGCTTCTTCAAAGACAGAAAACAGTTTTGGTTTTGCTCGTATTTTGTGGCTATTTGTACCAGCTTTCTTTGCTTCTGGATTAGGTATTTCTGTAATCCTATGGTAGTTATTTCATAATAGCTTTCTAGCTGTATAAGGCCTCAACCACCTTCAATATGTTGTATATATAACCTTTCTATGTCAGACTTTGGGTGGTGCATCCTAAATACTGTAATTCTTTGTCTTGTTTTCTTGTCTAGTTTGGTTAGTTCATTTAGAGTCTAATTAAGAATATTGTAGCTGTAACTTATAACTGGATGGCTAGAGTGTTGATACCAGTTATCTTGTTTTTCACATTGAGTTCTGTTTTCAGTATTCATCTTACACGTCTATAGTATTCCTTTATCTTCTTGTTTATTTGTACGTGTTGTACTGTGTCTAGTTCATTGATTCCTAAGTATTTGTATGTCTGGCTTTGCTCTAATTCTCTTATTTCATTTGCTTTATCATATGTGATATTGTTACTCTTAACTAGTTTTTCTCTCTTCAAGGTTGCTTTGGTACATATTTCTAAGCCGAATTTCATGTTTGTTTCTTTGGTAAATCCATGCACTGTCTGTAGTAATGTTTCCAGCTGTTTGTCCTTTGCAGCATACAGTTTTATATCATCCATATAAAAGAGATGGTTGATTACTTTACTGTAGCAGTTGTATCCACATCCAGTTCTGTTTAGCATGGTATTATTATTATTATTATTATTATTATTTTTCCTTCTTCAAATTTTCTTCCGTTTCTCGCCGAGTGTTTTCTGTACACCTAGGGCAAAGAAGCTCATTGTATGCATTCCCAGATTACACATGCAAATTCACAGGTAAAATATGTATTTAAAAAATTAATAAATAAATAAATTCCCGAATGGATGTTGTTTTCACAGCGATAATGCTCTTCTCAGCACATGAGCCGTTTCTAGTCAACACGATTTTTTGCACTTCCTGTAGGGATGGTAAACCTGGTATCATTTTCAAATAGGTTTCAGTACCTTTTTTTCTCATTCCTAGAGATCCCACAATTACTCGTACTGTAGTCACCCTGAGATGCCACATTTTTTCAATTTCCATTAAGTCCTTATATTTACTAATCTTGTTAAATTATTTCGCCGCTATATTGTGATCTGTCAAATTCTTTCGCTGCTATATTGTGATCTTATTATTATTATTATTATTATTATTATATTATTATTATTATTATTATTATTATTATTATTATTATTATTATTATTATTTTTTCTTCTTTCAAATTTGCTTCCATTTCTTGCCGAGTGTCTTCCCGACTCCTAGGGCAAAGAAACTCATAGTATACATTGGTAGGCCATTAAACCAAACTCAGTAGTTCGTTCATTTTTTTTTTTTTTTTTTAAGTTAAATTAAAATACATGAGCAGCAACAGTTCTCACATCGACAATGCTCTTCTCAATACGTGTGATGTACCAGTTAAGACAATCTTTTGTACTTCTTGCAGGGATGGTAAGCCAGGGATCATTCTCATATAATTTTCGGTTCTCTTCTTGATCATTCCTAGTGCTCCTACGATCACTGGTATTGTAACCGCCTTGAGATGCCACATTTTCTCAATTTCAATGAGTAGGTCTTTATATTTTCTGAGCTTGTCAAACTCTTTCGCTGAGATATTATGATCACAGGGGATGCTCATGTCGATCAATAAGCAAACTTTATTGTTTTGGTCTTTCACAACAATATCTGGTTTATTGGCCTTGATGGTTCGGTCTGTATGTACTGGAAAGTCCCACAGAATGGTTACATTTTCTCCTTCAGTTACAGCCTCAGGGTGGTGATTATACCACTTGTCGGCAGTTTTGATATTGTAATGCCGACTTATTAGCCAGTGTAGATATTGGCCAACTCTGTCATGTCTTAATTTATACTCCACTGGTGCTAAGACTTTACATCCAGAGATTAGGTGGTCCACTGTTTCAATCATGTCGTTGCAGAATCGGCATTTTGGGTCTGCCCCATTTTTCATCACATTGGCCTGGTAGTTCCGGGTTAATAGGCTTTGATCTTGAGCAGCCAGGATGAAACCTTCGCTCTCTGCTTTTAGCCCTGAGCTCCGTAGCCACTGATGGGTTTGCTTCTGGTCAACATCAGCTTGTTTGCTGCGGGTCACATATTTGCCGTGCAGAGGTTTCTCCTCCCACCTATCAGCCAATTGCTCGTGCGCTTTTTTCATTGCCATCATTTTCACCTTCTTTGCAACAATAGTTGCCGTACTTCCCTCGGGTTGTTCAGTTTGGGTATCCTGCACGAGATCAATAGCAAATTTTTTGCTTTCCTTTATAATAGAATGAAGTTTCTTTCGTCTCTCATGATTTTCCACGAGCTTTAGCATCCAGTCATTCGATATTTCGAGATATTTGGCCAGTCCAATTGTGGTTGTTTTGTAAGCTAGTTCAAATTGGATCAGGCCTCGACCTCCTTGGGCTCTGGGAAGGTAAATGCGATCTACGTCTGCCTTTGGGTGGTGCATCCTATTACAACTCAGCAGCTTGCGTATTTTCCTATCTATATTCTTTACTTCACTCATATTCCAGTTCAACACATTGTAGCTATAAGTAACAACTGGAACTGCTAAGGAATTTATAGCTAACACCTTGTTACGTGCATTTAGTTCAGATTTCAGGACTGCACGAACTCTCCTATAACATTCCTTCCTGATCTTCTCTTTCATGCTTGCATGCTGAATACCAGAGCCTTCATTTATCCCTAAATATTTGTATGTTTGTTCTTGCTCAAGCTCTCTTATGACTGTGTCAACATCTAACACGACTGAATTTGTGGTCTTCACTTTCCCTTTCTGGAAAGTGGCCATTATTATTATTATTATTATTATTATTATTATTATTATTATTATTATTATTATTATTATCATTATTATTCGTAGCAGCATCAGCAGCAGTAGTAGTAGTAGTAGTAGTAGTAGTAGTAGTAGTAGTCGTAGTAGTAGTAGTAGTAGTAGTAGTAGTAGTAGTAGTAGTAGTAGTAGTAGTAGGAGGAGGAGGAGGAGGAGGAACAATGAAAATCATCTCTGTAATATGAAGTAAAGTCTTTTAAATAAAATTCTGTGAATTGGATTGTTAGCTTAAGTCTATTCTTCCTACTACTCTCTTAATATATGTACATTATAATGCTGGGCAAAAAAATCTTATTACATATACCTTTAACCATATTACTTAAGTAAATGATAGCCTTTGCTAAATAATTTCATTAAATTAATTGTCCAGAATAAAAAAAAATATATATGTATATATTAAAAGGATAAGTAAAATACATTTGAAAGGTATTTCAAAAATTGAAATATCATATATTGGTTTCTTCAAATTTTGGCACAAAGACAATAAATTTGGTGGAAGTGGATAAGTTGATTACCTTGATCACAGCCCTCAACTGGTTCTTATTTTATCAATCCCAACAGGATGACAGGAAAAGTCGGAATTTGAGTGCAAGATTTAAATAATGATGATGATGATGATGAATTTAAAGATGGATGAAAGGCATTTTGCTTGGTATGCTAACAATCCTGCCAGCTTGCCACCTTTTGAAGTGCTACATATGATAACTATTTTATTAGGAAATCTGTTATTTTTGAGGATATTATTTATTTATATAAATTAAGAATTTCTATGCTAAATCCGTTTTGGAAAATATTTTATCAAATTCAAGCACAAATCTGCTTAAAATCCAGGAATGGGACAATGGTGATTCTATCTGTCTTTAAGAGTTTTATACAAATTATATAAATTGAATCACTAATTCAATTTTAAAGATTCTGAAGATAAATTTGTATTCACTAGCATTAAATTGATAGCAGGTTACAATATTCTTATAGCATTTAATAAAACAACTATTATTTGCTACAAATTCTTTAAACACTAAGGAAATTATATTAGAATATATTTGATTCATTATGATTTAAACTCACAAGCATTTGATTTTAATACTTCCATAATATCAGAAAATGGCACTATAATTAATTTAGGAACGATTTTACAGGAGCTTGAACTTGAAATTATATTAGTTCAACCTAATAAATTCTGTTGTTGAGAGAAAGTGGTGTAAAAATCGAAATTCTTTTAAGTAGATTTTTTTGTTTAAACAGCTTAACATAACAGCTAATTACCTTAAAATTATCTATGTTTATCGTTTTCTTTAACTCTTTAAATTTGGTTTTAGTCAAGTAGAAATGAAATATTCTTTATCAACTTAGTTTTCTATGTCCCCGTACTTCTCTTTATAAAACAAGCACAGAACATTTTGTGTAAATGTCAAGAAAACTGGATGAAATGGTGAAATAAATTAAGGCATATAAAATCACATGTGTTGAATGTTGGTCTTGTAACAAAAACAGGTAAATTACAAACTTATTAAAATGTTTCAGCATTTCTAAATATTGCTTTATTTTCTTTATACAAGAATATTCCTATTTCATATAACTCAAATATAAGTTATTTTACCAGCAGTCAAATAAGAAAATAATATATTTCAAATATCTAACCTAATACAAATAATAACATGATGGTTTGTGTTACTATACAGCTGATAAATCTTTTTTCAACAAACTAGAAAAATATTTTGATATCCTCTTTTAAAATATATGCACAAGGTCGTTTATTGATTTCATTGTGATGTTGTAATGTCATTCTCCTATAGTACTACATAAATTAAAATCCAAGAATATTCCAACAGGTTTTGAATTGAAAACATAAAGGACTTAGTATTATAAGACAGTTTGTCTGATATACTACCAATTCAGCCTACCACTATTTTTATATATATATAGACAATAGGAAAGAAGACTTTAAAATTACTAATGAGATCAAAATTATGATATATTATCTAGGTATATATGTAATATTAATACTTTACACTTTACACTTTTACTTGTTTCAGTCATTTGACTGTGGCCATGCTGGAGCACCAACTTTAGTCGAGCAAATCGACCCCAGGACTTAGTTTTTGTAAGCCTAGTACTTATTCTATCGGTCTGTTTTGCTGAACCGCTAAGTTACGGGGATGTAAACACACCAGCATCGGTTGTCAAGCGATGTTGGCGGGGTGGGGGACAAACACAGACACACAAACATATACACACACATACATACATATATATATATATATATATATATATATATATATATATATACACGACAGTCTTCTGCCAGTTTTCATCTACCAAATCCACTCACATGGTTTTGGTCGGCCCGAGGCTATAGTAGAAGACACTTGCCCAAGGTGCCACGCAGTGGGACTGATCGCAGAACCATGTCATTCGTTAGCAATCTACTTACCATACAGCCACTCCTACGCCTAATGTTGTGATATTCTCAAGAAAAATGTTAAAAATTGTGTTGCATATATCTTTCCCTGCTACATTGTTAATACAATAAATAAACAGCTATTTGACAGTTGGATACTTTTCATATGCTCACTTACTATACGAGGAATTGGATATCTACTTTAACTAAAATTATCTTGTAATGTAGATTTTACAGCAACTTATAAAATATTTTTATAAGTTTATTTTGACATTCAGAGATGATATGGCAGGGGGCTGACAGAATCATTAGAATGCAAGGTAAAATGCTAAGCGGCATCTTTATATTTTGAGTTCAAATTCTGCTGAAGTTGCCTTTGCCTTTCTTCCTTTCAAAGTCGACAAAATAAGAACCAGTTGATCACTGGTGTTCATGTAATCAACTTACTCTTCCTTGGAATTTGATGGTTTTGTGCCAAAATTTGAAACCATTATTACATGCAGAGATAATAATAATATCTCTTGAAAAATATGTAACATGTTTTGCATATAAAAATTAGAAATGCAAATTGCAATTTCAAATCATTCGCTATTTGGGAATAATCTTTTACAAATTAATCACCAAATTTAGACAAGTTCATTGTAATCATTCTATATAATATTTAATTATTGCTTCAATTATTGCTTATTAACAAAATAAGTCTGTTTAAATAGCAAAATCAATTTGATGTACACTACCAGCCATATTTTAAATATATCCATTATAGTAAGATTTAAAGCACTTTTTCTTATCAAAGCAATAAAATCTTCAGAAGAATAATGTAACTCATAATGTTAACTTCCTGTGTAGTGTTTTCACATATAATTTATGAAATTTTATTGTTCAATCTAGAAAGATGAAAAAGCAATATACAAAAATAGTATAACAGCTATTTGGAGATATATTGTGCAGAGGTAATCAAATGCTATACATAAACAAAGCAATTAGCAGAGCTTCTGCATAGTAGAAATAGTGACTAAATCTCCATCAGCCTGGTGGAAATATTGACTAAATTTCCCTTAAATAAAATTCTATGCTTTTTAAGAAAAAATATGTATGTATTAGATAATATAGTGAAGGGTACAATGCCTTGATATTCAACAAGGATGTTGATGAAAGAACAGGAAAATGAGATTTCAAGAATAAAACCGGATAGAGAAATTTCTCTGTGGGAAATAGATGTACAGGAAGGATACAAAAACAAAAATTCTGTTGGGAAATATAAAACACATGATAGATACCTTTGGCATTTGCTAATAAGCATGCACAGCATACTCTTTCTCTCTCTCTCATACTCTCACATGTATATATGTACACACACACACACACACACATAAACAAATGTATACATACATATATTTATATATATATATACGTGCATACATATATATATATATACATATATATATATATATATATATATACATATATATATATATAAATATATATATATATATATATATAATATATATAAATATATCCACGTATACATATATGTTCATACCTACATATATATGTTTATATACATGCATATATGGGTACAGGACATCAAAAAGCGTAGAGCAAAATGAGAAACAAAAACATAGAAACGAGACATGCAACATAAAGAATATTCCCCTTCTTCAGTTGTCTCTGTTTCATCTATTCCGTGTATATATATATATATATATATACATGCATACATATACAGACGTAAATGTAAATAGAAACTCCATATAATGTGCCTAGTGCTAGCTATGGGCATATTAGAGGTGCGGTAGAATCAAAGGAATGTTATCAGAGGATGTAATATTTGTGCATAACAGATATCCTGGAGCATGTTCCAAAACTATAGCTTCTAGAAAAAAAAATAGAATGGAGAAAGTTCAGGGAATTATTACCTGTATTAATAACAAAAATGTCTCTCCCTCAAAGTGACAGGCAGATTATATGACGCCTGTGCACAAATAACAACTCTCTACAATGCCAGTGAGTTTTGCACCTTGAATGCAGAAGACATGCAATGACTAGAAAGGAATGTAGCTTGTATGCTCTGATAGATATACAACGTTGGTGTGCATGTACAATAAAGAGCAAATGTGATGAGAAAAAACCTGAGCATAAGAAGAATCAGATATAGCAAAGAGGAAAGAGGACTGCACTGGTATGAAAATGTGATGCATATGGATGAAGATAGCTTTATAAAGAAATGTGTTGTCTGTATCTAAAAGTGTGTTTATATATATTTATGTATGTGTACATTGTTACATATACATTTAAATGTGTCTACATATTTATACATTAATGCATCTGCATGTAAATATGTGTTTTTGCAAACACCTTTTATTTGACCTTTAAATTGAGTAAATCTCTCTCTTTCACTATTTCTCTTTCTCTCTTGTTCTGTCTCTGTCTCGTCTCTCTGTCTGTCTCTCATATTAACGAACAGTTGGACATTTTCCAACCCTAACCGTCTACTTCCTAAGTGTCCGAATAGGTTTATTCCATAATATTATTACTACACTAAGCGTTTTAGGACCCCTTACAACATACACCATCTTCCCATTTTACCCCGTATAATGGTCATCATCTTATCCCGTATAACGGTCATCATCATCATCATCATCATCATTATTATTATTATTAGTAGTAGTATTCAAAACTGTTTGATTTAGCTCTATGTGACTTGAAGTTTTGCAGGCTTCTTACAGAAACAACTCATTCAGTTGCAGTTAACTGAATGAAGACATAGAGAAAGTCCAAGATGGCTACTGGAAAATGTGTTGCATTAGATCAGGATTGGTCACATGGTGTTGGTAGAAGCGAGATCAGCATCCTAGTGACATCAGATGCATTATAAAAACGGAATTTCTTAGAGAACCTGGCTGAACAGGAAACTGGTAGTGTCTTGGTGTTTGGTAAACCTTTGAAGAAATGACTTGGAGACCGACAGAGTGATGGCCAGTGAAAGAGTACAAGATATATAAGTGCATGGATGTGGCTGCCTGATGTCTATGCTTATGTGTACAGAGGGTGCATGTGTGTGTGTGTAAGCTGGCATATGGATGAAGGTTGGCATGTGAGTAAGGGCTAATGGCATCAGTTCATTGATGTGCCAGCGCATGTTTTCTAGGATGCATGTATGAGTACTGGTGCATATCGGTGGTGTGTCAGTACTTGTGTGCATGAATATGTAGGCAGATGTGTCAGCTGTGTATATCAGCTGCATGTATGTTATGAGTGTGTGTATGTAAGTGGTTACATGTGTATTAGTGTCTACTGTATATGCGTGCATGCCTGAACATGTTTAGGACACATGTATGGTTGTGCATACATATAGATGATTGGTGAATGTGTGTACATTCTTGTGTTTATATGTGAATGTGTGCATGTGGTCTGGAGGAATATATATGCATGAGTTTTTATCCAGTGTGTGTGTGTGAATTTAATGCTTTTGGTATTTATGTGTGCAAGCATGACAGATGCATGTTAGTGTAGTTTCAACAATGATGTTGGGAAGGGGTGGGAATTGGTGTGCAGGGAAGAAAGAAAAGAGAAGTATATGTACATAGATGTGTGTGTGTGTGTGTGTGTGTGTGCATGCACACACCCACGTTAATGGAGGTGAACAAAGGGGATTCCCTTCCATATGGTTTGAGATCGTCAGGCCATTGTCCTTGTAAGGGGCCAACCTGTGTTTGCATTTCTTGAGAGTAAGAAATGCAAACATGTACTTGTGCATCCTCCAATCCCAGCCTGTAGTTACTGAAATCTTACCAGCTGCCCTCTAGGAGGACTCTGCCTCTTAAGGGCTGTAGTCTATAGAACCACCCTCACACCATCTGACGGCATCACAAGGTATTATACTGGCATGACAACCAATGATTTCAAGGGATGGTACACACAGCATATGCACTTGCTTAGGTGTAGGGATAGACAAAATTCCACCTTTTCATCTTGTTTCCACTAGAGACTCCATGATCTCCAGAACGATACCCTAAATGTTGAAAGGAACATGATCAACAGGGATCCTCCTTATTCACCTGGTACCTGTAATTACCAGCTCTACATCTGTGAAAGATTGCACATTCTCCACCAGCCTGTAGTATCAATCAACAGATAACGTGAACTATCTTATTGCTGCAATCAGAATTGTGCCCTTCTGGAATGCCGATCTCACATCTACCAACACTGTGTGACTCACCTCGGACCCAATGCAGCCCAGAATGTGACATATATATATATATATATATATATATATATATATACTCTATGGATGTTTAGTGGATTCTTGAATTAGTGGTGTGGTGTCATCTGGGTGACATCTCAATCTTTCAACTTTCAGAAAACTATCATCTGTTTGAGTGGTACATGAGATAAACAACTAAATTACATAGCACCATTAACCTTGCTCTCTCTCTATATATATATATGTGTGTGTGTATTTGTGTGTGTGTGTGTATGTGTTTGTGTATGTGTGTGTGTGTGATTCTCTCAATCTCATTTGTAATTTGTGTTTATATCAGTAATAGCTTATAGCTAGGACATCATTATCTTGTTGATTTTGAATAGACATTCCTCTAAATTTAATTTATATCAATTTATATTAATTATATATATATATATATATATATATATATATATATATATATATATATATATATATATATATGTGTGTGTGTGTGTGTGTGTGTGCAAGAATAAAATATGATGTTTATTCTTAATGAAACAGCTGTTGAAAGTCATTGATTTATCATCGATATCAATATGTATTCTCTCTCTCTCACCCTTCATATCATATATATATATATATATATAATATATATATATATATATACTTATATACTCTATGTATATACTATCAATGTAATCATAACAATGAAATAGAAATAGCAAAAATTGTAGGAAGTAGCAATAATACTGTTGTTTAGTTCTTGGTCTTAGAGATTATACATCTGACTGAGCAGACCTATTATCAAATGTATTTCAGTGATGATTATTTCATTTTTTTTTTGTTGCAATGATGCACACCTAAGATTTAATAATCCAAAGTATACTTCTCTCTTTCCAAGATGGTAGGGTAGAATTTGAGAGAGATTTAGCTTCTATTTCTAGCAGGTCAAACAACTATGCAGAGGTTCCTGTGTTGGCTTGTGATGATGATGTTGATATTGATGCTAAACACGAGTCCCCTACTTGATCAATGTGGGTATTGTTGTTTAGCTAAAGGGACAAACAAGGATAGACAAAGGGATTAGGTTGATTATATCGACCCCAGTGCATAACTGGTACTTATTTAATTGACTCCGAAAAGATGAAAGACAAAGTTGACCTTGGCGGAATTTGAACTCAGAATGTAGTGGCAGACAAAATACCTATTTCTTTACTACCCACAAGGGGCTAAACACAGAGAGGACAAACAAGGACAGACAAACAAATTAAGTCGATTATATCGATCCCAGTGTGTAACTGGTACTTATTTAACAAAATCCAAGACTACATTACCCTATGTATCCTTTTCTTACTTAAATGGTAAGGGTGTCAGTTGAGGGAAGTTGGCTGCTGTTTCTAGCGGGTCAAGTGGCCATATAAATATTTAATATGTGAGGAGTGACAGAAAATGATCAAAGTTTAAATGGGAGATAAACGCAAAATAATACAAGCTCCATTTATTCAAGTTAGAATATATTCACCAAATGTTAGAAAGTAGAAGATAAGAGCAATAAAATTTAACTGAAAATAAAACACTTAAGTTAAGGAAACACTTATCTTCTTATACATGGACATGGTAAATCTTTCATTCTTATCAATATTGCAATATTTGAATCCAACATTAGGAAGAGCGGTGAGGGGAAAGGAAATCTTTTTAAAAAATGTCACCAAGGGTGCTAATTTGCTTTTCTTTAGCCAACTACTGTATGAAAAAAACATTATGGTTCTACATTTGAAACATAACTGGAAAAGTAATGGCAAGGCCTAACTTATTTATTGCAGTAGATCAAAGAAGGTTTTCATGTCTTGTCAAGTAAAAGAAATTCTTTGACTGTCAGCCTAGCCATGAAGATAAGAGACTATCATTTATTTCTTTTTAAAAAGCCGTGTATAAACACACATGAACACAAATAGGTACACATACACGATGATTAAATATATAAAGGCTTTATAAGACACACATATATCTACACATGTGTGCATGCACATGTGCATAAAAATATGGATATACATTACACACATGCATACGCACAATATTTATATACATGTATACATGCATGAAAACACAGACACACACATGTAGATAGATATATAGATAGACAGATAGATAAGCAGATATAGATATGGATACACACCATACTTATATATTCATATATAAATATATCTAGCTATGAATACTAAATATGTGTGTGTATTTGTGTGCATGCATATGACTGTGTGTATAAATATACATACATATGTATATCACATACAAACATCGATACAAACATACATACATACAAATATGTAAATATATATGTATATATATATATATATATATATATATATATGTATATATACGCTCACGCACAAACACACACACACTTATATATATGATATGTATAGATGTAAATCAATATTTCTACTTCTATGTGTGTGTCTGTGTGTGTGTGTGTGTGTGTATGTATGTATCTTTTTTTATATATATGCAAATATATGACTACAAACATACAAATGTGTGTGTGTTTCAGTGAATTTACCAAGTTACAGATGAATAACTGGGGCTGAATGGAACCAAGCAGAGGAACCATAATGCTGGCTATTGAAGACAGATAAACAGAGAATTTTAAGCATGTGTCTGCAATATCAAAGAATGAATCTAGTTATCAATAATATTAAAAATTGGTATCGGAATTCTGTATCTTTCATAATAGTTTTTACTTATTTTAGAGAGTAATAACAACTTTGCAACTTTTTAAAAGAAATACCAGTGAGTTCTATATACGAAAGCCATATACTACATAATATTTTCAATAAATTTTTCATTGATGTATATGACAAGAATATTGACAAGTATCCTTCTATGAAATATTAGTTACAGAAATTTTACCTACATTTTTTTTCCTCGAAAATTTTATGCTTCTTTATGGGTTTTAAAAGAAATTTTCTACAAATTCTCTCTAGCAAAAATTATAAATTGCCTACTGGGACAAATATCAGTTATCTTAATCTAATTTTTCATTTTTCTATTTGGAAATTTATTGTGAAGTTCACTAACAAGAAATATTAATCATCCTCCTCCTTGTCACCATCATTATTGTAATCATTGCTAACCACCTCTTTCATGCTGAATCAAGCCAATGGGTGAGTCTATGTATTCATCAAATCAGTTGGAAATAACAGTTAAATTCCCTTCCATGCATGCCCTACTGTTGCAAAGAGAAAATAAAAAGGTGTCAAATTACGCAGGTGTAAATAAGACAGGAAAAAAATATATATGACAAGAAATACAAATAGTTAAAAATGTTTTAGATCATAGGTCTACTTCATCATGGCTTATCTGAAGGTAAACAACATACCAATTTGATAATTATATTTATTTCATAATACATAAATAAAACTGGTTATTAATATTGTTGTTTAGCCAAAAGTCAGTCTACACAATGTAGACCTATGTCCAAAAGTGTACAAAACATAATCATTTTATGTTTTTTAGTCATTATCAAAAGTGTTCCTTTCTAAGACAGTAGAGTGTGATTTGAAGGAGATTTGATTGCTATTTCTAGCATGCCAGTGAAGCAGATAGATGTTCCTTTAGAGTGGCAGCAAGGCAAAAAGAATTTCAGAGAACTAAGTTCAGTGTCATCTATTCAAAGTGGATCATTAATTTTATGTAGAGGTTTAAGTAAGCTGCAAAAATTAGCTGGTATCAGATTTTTAATTAATGAACACCAACATTATAAAACATAAGTGAAAGATTATGTATTATCTTTCACTTATTATGTGAAAGATAATACATAATAAGTGAAGAATTTTGGTAAATTTAAGTATGATATTGGCTTATATTTAAGTATAATATTGGCTTCAAATTTAAGTATAATATTGGCTTCAAATTCTGCCTCAAGGCCAGCAATTTTGGGAGAGAGGCTAAGTCAATTACATTGATCCCAGTGTTTAACTGGTGCTTATATTATCAACCCCTAAAAGACCCTGCAGCATTCAAACTCAGAGTGTAAAACTGGAAGAAATACTGCAAAGCATTTTTCTCAATGTGGTGATAGTGTTGTTAGCTCACTGCCTTAACTTTAAGTATTATATTATTTGTATCATAAAGGTGGCAAGCTGGCAGAATCATTAGCAAAATGCTTAATGGTATTTTGTCCCTCTTAGCATTCTGAGTCCAAATTCTGCCACGGTTGACTTTACCTTTCATCCTTTTAGGTTTGATAAATAAGAACCAGGTGATGGCTGGAGTCAATGTAATCGACTTACTCCTTCCCCAAAATTGCTGGCCTTGTGCCAAAATTTGGAACCAGTTTTATCTGTATCATTACTTTAACTGAAAATATGAGTTGGATGAAACAATAACTGGTTCTGTAAATATTGCACCTCACAAACAAAATAACAGGGAGTATCAATCAGTTGCTAAGGACATAAACACATATAGCAATTACAATATGGTAGATACAATTTTTAAAAATGCACAAAAACTGCTAACTTCACTTGCTAATTTATTATTTGGTGTCAAAAATTTCCTTACACTTTCTTTGACCTAGCCACTTATGTAGTCGTTGATATGTTCTTGGTGTTGGCATAGCAATGATAAATTTCTCATCACTCACCCTGGGTCTACCATAAAGAGGTTCATTCTGGTCATTTCCAACATAGCAGAGTCCTTCCAAATTACAAGTGAGTTCCCTATAGGTTTGCTATAGTGCTTGAGAAGACCTGTCAAGCCAAGTGAGATTGTAGTTGAGGCCGATGCCAGTGTCACGTAACCCTTCAAACATTGGGTGATATGCTGTGCTTGAGAAGACCTGTAAAGCCAAGTGAAATTCATAATCGTGGCTGATGCCAGTGCCACCTGACTGGCACCTTTGCTGGTGGCATGTAAAACACCATTCAAGAATTGGGCCTCATGGAGACAGTGGCAGGTGACTGAGACCTTTGGAGATATACTGTGCTTGTGTAGACCTGTGGAGCCAAGTGAGATCATAGATGTGGCTGATGCTGGTGTCATGTCAATGGTACCTGTGCTAGTGGCATGTAAAAAGCACCATTCAAGCATTGGGCCTCATGGAGA
Source organism: Octopus sinensis (assembly GCF_006345805.1). Classification (NCBI taxonomy): domain Eukaryota; kingdom Metazoa; phylum Mollusca; class Cephalopoda; order Octopoda; family Octopodidae; genus Octopus; species Octopus sinensis. Next base: position 20,896,546 of record NC_042997.1, on the reverse strand, counting down.
CAGTAACAGGTGACTGAAACCTTTGGCAATATACTGTGTTTGTGTAGACCTGTGGAACTAAGTGAGATCATAGAGGTGGCTGATGCTGGTGTTATGTCAATGGCACTTGTGTTGGTGGCATGTAAATAGCATCTACTATACCTTTGGAGTGATTGGCATTAGGAAGGGCATCCAACCCATAGAAACCTTGCCAAATCAGACTGGAACCTGGTGCAGCTCCCTGGCTTACTAGTTTTCATTCAAACTGTCCAATCTATGCCAGCATGGAAAGCAGATGTTAAACGATAATGATGATGTTGATGACGATGATGATGATGAATGAAGTATGTATGGTTTTGGTATTCTATGTATAAAAGAATTTCTTAAAAAGCACCATCCGAACGTGGCAGATGCTAGCGCCACCTGGCTGGCGTCTGTATTGGTGACACATAAAAGCACCAACTGACCGAGGCCGTTTGCCAGCCTCCTCTGGCCCCTGTCCCAGTGACACGTAAAAAGCACCCACTACACACATGGAGTGGTTGGCATTAGGAAGGGCATCCAACTGTAGAAACACTGCCAGATCAGACTGGAGTAGCCTCCTGGCTTCCCAGACCCCACTCAAACCATCCAACCCATGCTAGCATGGAAAACAGACGTTAAACGATGATGATGATGATCATGATCATGATCATGATCATGACTACTTTCTTCAGCTATTATGGCTTTAAAATTGCCATTACAATCAAATGCGGTAAAGATTAATTTATCATTTCATTGGGCTTTTGAAAATGTGCAGGTAAAAGGTATTGTCTGTATGGCATTATTTGAGTTTCTAAACCATTTTGATGCTTTGTCAAATTTTGTACAATTTTGTTCATTGTCTATCACTCTAGACCCAATATTCACAAATAAACCAGCTTTACTTGATACTCCTTTGTTAGGAAGTATCTGAATTCCCTTATGCAAAATTCAGAAATTTTACTATATTGTGTTTTGATGGAATGTCAAATTATCTGATCTTGCTTTGCTGTCCATTTTAATTCACTGGTTGGTAACTTTTAAACTGAATAAATTGTTGCACAATCTATAATCCTTTGATCAATTTAGACGTTGTATGTACACACACATACAGACACACATAACATCAACCACCACCTATTCCCAGCATGTTATCTGAAAAAGATACAAGGGACATAACTGTTTTTATAGATAAGTAGCTCTTATCATAACAGTCTATGCTGTGGCCTCTGATTATATATTTACGGCAGATTAATCGAAGTTTATCACATGTATTGATTACCTTTTATTTTGTTCAATGCACTTTGGCCAAACATAGTACCATATAGCTAAGTAACTGAACACATTATCAGTAATGCAGAAAATTGATTATAATAAAGAATATCCCAATAGATATTAATAATATCTACATGAAGCAGTAAATGTAGTAATGGGAGGATGTTATCAAAAGAATGAGTTGAAAAGTTGACTTCTGTGATACTATCAGCAGAAACTCAACAACAAAACTTTTGAAATTTAGAACACAAATACACCCACTTACTATGTTACTATGTTTTGAAGTCCTTGAACATATTCCTATAGAGTTCATAGATATGGTGAGTAAATTAATATTTAAGCAAACCTAGCATAGATGTCAAGATATACAATCAATAGTAAGACAAAGCCTAAATTGATATAGGGTGATACAAAATTATTCTGAACAAAAAAAAAAAAAGAAAACAACTATGCATCACCCTAAATGATTATCAGGAAATTTTTTTGATACAGCTCAAAAGTAGTTTAATATATTCTGCAAAGAAGGAACTTTGCATTGTTAGTAAACACATATTTGGTAGACAGAGTGGATGTAAGTGGTGGATGTGAAGCAGCTGTGACAGCAAGAGCGAGACTTGGCTGGGTGAAGTTCAGGAGATGTGGAGTATTGTTATATGGGAAAGGGTTCTCATTAAAGATGAAAGGAAGAGTCTGTAAGAGTTGTGTGAGAGCTGCAATGCTGTATGGGAGTGAGACATGGTGTCTGAGGGAGAGAGAGATTGTAATTTTGAAAAGGATTGAGAGAGCAATGGTGAGAGAAATGTGTGGGATGAAGCTATTTGATAAGAGGAGACCTGAGGATTTGATGGGAATGCTGGGGCTGGTGTAATCGGTGGAATGGTTGGAAAGGGTGAATGAGGTGAGGTGGTATGGGGATGTGTTGAGGAGGGATGAAGAGCATAGTTCTGAGGAGGGTGATTGCATTTGAGGTAAATGGAGCATGAAAGAAAGGTAGACCGAGGAAAAGGTGGAAGGGACAGGTGGAGGAGGAGCTTGAGAGGGTTGGTTTGAAAAAAAAGGATGCCCAAGACTGGGCAAGATGGTGTGAAGGTGGTTGCTATGGCATTGAGGTAGATCTGACTACCCCATTAACAGGGACAAAACCCAGATTCAAAGCACTGGATGATTATGATGATGATACTGAATAATATTCCAGGTTTTGTTTCCATACCTAGAATTTCTTCTCCATTTCTGCTAAAGATTCTACAATAAGAGCAAGATCATCATAGCAGTTCCCACAGACATCCAGTTTTGAATTCCTCTGTCATGACCTGGAGAACTATAAGGAATAAGAGTGGGCTGAGAATTGAGCCCTGGTGAACCTCTACCCGTATGCAAAAATTGATCCTTGTATTCATGGCAGACTCTCACCTTACTAACAGCATCACTGTACATGACTTGTACTGCTTTAACAAGCCACTCCTCTGCTCCTAATTTCCTTAGAGACCACCATATAACAGAACAGGGAACTCTGTTGAAAGCTTTCTCCAGGTCAACGAAGGTTAAGTACAATGGCTTAATTTTAGCCAAGACTTTTCCTGCAGCAGTCTCACAGGGAAGATGGCATCTGTGGTACTCTTTCCAGGTACAAAACCAAACTGCATCTCATCTAGTTTACTTATATTCTTAGTCAACTGAGCTTTAATCCTCTCAGTAACTTTCATGACTTGGTCTAGCATTTTAATACCTCTGTAGTTGTTTTGATCTAAGGCATCACTTTTACCTTTGTAGCAGCTAACAATAACACTACAACAACAGTCATTGGGGATGGTGCCTTCCTGAATAACCTTATTAACTATATGGGTGATTAAGCTGTATCCTACACCACTGAAAATTGTAATCATCTTGGTGGTGATTCTTGATGGCTCAAGAGCTTTCTCTGTATTCATGTCCTTAACTGCTTTATATACTCTGCTGTTAACAACTTCGATGGTAGGTCCCTCAATTGGTTCAATATTTAGTAGACTTTTCTTCTCCCATTCATTTTCCACATGTTGTAACCTTTCATAGGGGCACTTCCATGCATCTTTCTTCTCTGAGTCACTAAGTGCAAGCATACCATTATCCATTTGCACATGTTTCTGACCCACCACATCTCTATTTTCTCTGATACACAGCTTTGCAATCCTGAATACCTCATGCCTCTGATCTTCACACTGTAGAACATTTGCAAATCTCTTACCTTCAGCTATTCCTTTTAAATAAATATTCTAACAGCCTCCGAATATCATGAAACTAGTTATCAATATAAGTAGGTGGCTAATTACTAAGATGTGACTAACTTCAAAAAGGCTGAGAATTATGGCAACAATGCATTAGAAAATTGCAGATTTACAAAAAATATCTTCTAGTCAAGCATGTTCTAGCGATACAACAAACAGAGAGTACATCATCTTTCAGCAAAAATGTAGATCTGAACATAACTAGAAACCTATTATTTCTTTGTTGTGTGGACGCCCCCAGACGATGAAGTAGGCTAGTCCAATACATAGATATAGAGGGAGAAGTCTTGATGTCAAGAGAGGAGTTGGGTGGAGTTGAGTAGAGGTCATCCGAACGTGCTACATAACAGTGGTGACGAGGATTTCATAGCTCACACAGTCACTGTGTAGTATTGCGACATAACATTCTTATAAAAAATTAACCAAAATTATTGTTAGATGTTTAATGAAAATAAAACATCTAGATTGGCTACAACTACACACACATAAAAATGTTAGTAGTCAGCATAATAATAAGCTTCATAGGGCCAATCAGAAGATCCAGATAGCAAGTCTAAAGAGAACTGTCTTCTTAATAGAAAGCACCCAAGCAAAATGATTACATTGAAAGTAAGGGTAACATGTTATATGAGTGGCTTGAAGATGGAAGCAAGTATGATATTGGAATGTACAAGGGTAGTTTCAGTGCCATTTCATTAGCTGATGTCAACCTTCAAGTATAGATAAAAAAGAAACACCACAGTACTTCTTGATATGTATGGAAAGTGAAAGAGTGATGTGTAAAACATTTTGATAAAGACCAATCTATCACTGCATAAAGCAACAATATTAATTCTGCACCACAAAGAAATGTCCCATTGTAACCTAGTAAACCAATACTTAAAACCAAATAATGGAAATAATATTTAAATGTTGTCATGAAAATATATTTTACCCAATGGAATATTATAGTAAAAATATGGGATTAATCTAGAGCCTAGAGAAGCTCTTCCATAGTTCCTTCATGACATTAAATACCAACAACAATTGTAATTTGTTGGGATCAGGTGGATACTGCATTACAATATTTTCAGTCATATGATTCATATGTCATTTAAAGGCTGCCTCTTGGGGAAGACCTGCATTTAAGTACTACATACATGAATGGAACAGTTTTGTTGTTACACATGCAGACATCCTAGACAGTGTTAACTGACTGACAATGATTTAAGCTGCAAACATTGGTTCACATATACATAGTTTCAATGCCATCTGCTCTTCTGAAATAGCTATTTGTATAACCCTTCCATTCAGACCCACAGGACTCATCAGTCTTTCCTCTTCCCATCATCACTACTTATAGAAAACATTTCACTTATTCCATCAACTCTGAAACTGCAACCGTTTGGAATTTCCAGACCATCAGTTACATCTATCAAGCCAAATATTAACTGCATCCATCAAATATCTAACCATTGTAGGAGGGCCTGCAAACTCAATGGGCATAACAATTCCACAGGTAAAATTCTAGAAAAATAAATATGTATATTTATCCATATGTGTATGTGTGTGTATGTCCATATGTGCATGCATGTGTTTCTCTGTGTGTATTTGTGTGTATGCACCTGTGTATGTGGATATGTGTGAGTATATACATGTCTACATTTATGTGTTAATATTATAGAATAATGAGAAGGTACAACTGACTGAATCATTATCATGCCCAGGTAAAATACCTTGCAGCATTTCAGCTGTCTTTAGGTTCTGAGTTCAAATTCCACTGTCATCTTCACTGTTCATCCTTTCTGGGTCAATAAAATAAGTGCCAGCTTATTTATTACTGGGGTTGATGTTATCAACCTACTCCAACCTCAAAATTGCTTGCTGTGTGCCAAAATTCAAAACCAATATTGTAATAAAATGCATATTTTCTTGTAACAGACACACTGATTTAATTCTAGAGTTTATTAATAATTATAATGTCGAAAAATTATAGCGGAATTAATTTGAAGCTACAAAAAATAGTTTCTCCAACTTAATTTAATTTTATAAATAATAATGAAGATGGTAACATTAGTTACATAATCAACATGATATCCACAATTTTGAAGAATACACTCTCAGTATATTACGTAAATTAATAATTTTGTAACACAACAAAATGTAATAGTGTCATTAGCTAGAATATTTTGGAAATTAATCATAGATCATATTATTCTTATTTCACATAGGTCAATGTAATTACATTACATTCATAAGAAGTTATATTTCTATCATATGTATTATTTGCTAAATTTTACTAAAATTTATAGTAATGTTCAACTGAAAATTACTATAAATTTAAATAATACTATGGTACCATACAATGTTTTACAATTAACTATTAGCATGCTGGTTTAGTTAGTTTAGTATTTACTCCTATTTTGTTAGCTGAGCTATAAAAGTCAGTGTGTCACAAATATTACATAATCTTTCATTGGTTTTAGAATTGCCAGGAGAAAAGTATGTTATATATGTAGATTTTTGTTACTTATGGAATAATAAACGTGATTTTTATCACTATTATTTTATTTTATTTTTGAGAAAATTTTTACTGAATTGTAAAATATTGTAAGCATATTTGTTAAATTAGTCAGAGATGGCATTTACTGCCATTGAAGACAGCTGGAAGAATTGAATCTAATATAGATAATTTAGTAAAAGAATTTAGCTGAATGATCACATTTATTATAGAAAGAACAAAGTATGAAAAATATAGTTGATTGTGAAACAACTTATTTGACTTTCTGGTATTTCAGTTTTTCCATATAATTTTCTACTGCTCTTAATCTCAGATTCTACATTTTTGACAAAATTCTTGAAAAATACTCTTTGACATTTATGAATTTGTGTTGCAAGATTTCTGATGTGAAACCGTGTGATGAAACAGATACTGTTGTATTTCAGGATGGATTAAGTGGTGCAGGAGCACACACAAGGGCAGAAGGTGTCACTAAAGAGGCCACAAATGTGTGATGAAAGATTCTTGAGCAGTGGATATGAATTAAAATACGAACAGTAATAAATGAGTGAAGAATGAATATATATATTGTATGTGTTTATTTAGTAAAAAAAAAAAAAGCAATAATAACCATCTTGAAATACAATATTTTAATCATTAAATTGTTACGTTTGAACCTGATTCAGAAGCAAGGAGTTTTATAGCAACCAAATAATAAAATAATGAAATACATCTCAGCATTTGTGCACTGATTAATATGTCATGAATAACTGTATCTTAGATACTTAAATTCTTAGTTAAATATGACTCAACAAAATATCAGAGACTTCTGTCATTACAGAGAAAATATGTTTTTGAATAAAATGAAACATACATGTGAAAATACATATATAACAGAATCAGTGAGATTAAAACAAAGCAAGACACTCAGAATACAGAACAAATAATTTCCAGAAGTAGAAGCAGTATAAATTATAAGAGAGCATCTTCAGAGTTATTCTTCCTGCTAGATAGAGCGGCCAAATCTTCATTAATCCACAGTCTACCAGCTTAAAAAAGAAATATTGGATAACATGGTCTTTTTTTCTGTAATTTAATTAAAAGACATGATGGTTATGGCTGGAGTGACTTTGGGACATAAGTTTGATTAATCAGAGTTGATCTGGTGTTAAACAGCAGCTACCACAAAAATCACCATGCTACCATGATAAGCTGAATTACCATTTTATTTCTCGGGAAATAAATATAGCATCTCTAAGGCATATAATCTAATGCAAAAACAACAACAAAAAAAAAATGTTGTTAGGTAACTTGAACATGAATTCTATGACTACATTGTATGAAATTACAGATGGCCTATAATGTAGATTCTCTGGTCTAAAAAAACTCTCATGCTCACATATATCCTTTGCAAAGCTTTTATCCTAAAACATTTATTTATGCCCCCTGGACAGGCAACACCTTATAAAATGTACCAGGTAATGCATTTCATCACTGAGTGCTGAAAATACCTACCACATATGACATAATAAACCATCAAAATTGAATTAAAGGATTTGTAACAGTGTGTATATATATGTATAAATTTAGATAGACACACAACCACAAACAAATACACACACACACACAAACATATATATATGTGTACATATACATATATGAATGTGCGTATATATATATATATATATATATATATATATATATATAGATGAGTGTATTTTTCCCTTGTTAACAATTAACACGGAAAAAATAGATAAATAGTTACCAGGGTAGCAAAAAATCACTCAAGTAAAGAGGTTGTAATTCCTTGTTTTTAAAGGTAGAAACTTCGGGTTTACGCGGAAGTTTTTGTATAATATATAAATATATAAATGGAGTTTAACACAGGTATAAATCAAATACTTTTACTTTCAACACATGTTTCAAAGATTTCACTGATATTATTCAAAAGAATAAATGGTATAAAACAAGGCAATCTTCTCTTCAGGGAAGTGAAGGAATGAAACTTGTCAATAAGACATTTTAACAGAAAATGGTGGATATGTATTGTGATTTACTGAACGCTATTAATTATTTGCACCGTTGGTGACATCCTGCACCCATATATGCATGTATACATACATACATACATACATACATATATATATATATATATAATATATATATATATATATATATATATATATATATCAGAATTAAGAGTTATTAGTAAGAGATTATCATTCTGGGCAAAATACTTCTTAAGCACTCTGTTAATACAAGTACACCAACGTAACAAAATGTTTCCTGATTAGCATCTTTGTACTGTCTTAAGATTATCTGGAGTTCTGTACCAATCAGAGCTTGATTTATGTACACACACACACACACACACACACATATATATAACATGAAATACATAAACAAACGTGTTAAATGCACAAACAGCAAGAAAAAATGGAAAGTAGGACAGGTAAACTCAGAGAAAGGACACATCATCAGTTGTTGGCTGTCTATCTATTCCTCATTTCGAGCATTCAACCACAATATGAGTCTCAAAGACAGTTGCTCCCATAAATTCTTAAATAAAATTTAGGATTTACAGAAGGTCAAAGTTGGGAAAAAAACATGCTAGTGGAAATATACAAGGAACTGAACAAAAACAAACATGGGGGGCGGGGTCGTTAGACCAGAATGAGAAGAAAATAGTGAATGCTGGGAGAAACATTTTTTTGAAAAGGGAAAAGATAGAAGTGAGATAGAAAAAAGCACGTCTGCTTTTTGAACGTCCATGTAGGAAAAGAAATATGGTCACATGAGGAAAAGAAAGATGGATGATGGCTACGGGTGAGCAACGAGAGAGAGAGAGAGAGAGATAGAGAAAAGAGAAAGAGGGGAAGAGAGAGAGACAGATAGAAAACGGTGAAGGAGAGAGGGGGGAGAAAAGGGAATTAGACAAAGATGGAGGAAGAAAACATTATAGTGTAGAGAGTTGCATCTAAAACAAGTGAATATAAACTTACTTGGAAATGGATAATCCAAATGAGGAGTAGATAGACAGTCAACAACTGATGAAGGGTCCTTTCCCTGTGTTTACTTGTCCTGTTTTTCATTCTTTCCTCACTGTTTACGTATTTAACTTATTTGTTTATGTATTCCATGCAGTTTGCACCGTTGGTGATGTCCTGTACCCCTATATGCATGTACATATATATACAAATTATATACGCTTTTATTATTATTCTTTCGCAATTTACTTAATCATTGACATTTTATTGTTATTTTAATTTTAATATTTCTATTATATGTAATTTTCTAGATAGTGTAATTTAATTGTTCATTTTGAATTGATAAAAGGTGTTTTTTTTCTAGTTTTTTATATATATATTATATTGTGTGAAATTTGATTTAGTATTTCTAAATTGAATTTTTTCCTTGTAAATTTGGATTTTATTCCCTCAAGTAATTATATATGTGTGTGTGTGTGTGTGTGTTATTTGTTATTTATTATTTAAATGAACATGACACATCCATTTCCAAGTATACATACACACACACACACATTTATACATATATGTATGTATATAAATATACATACATATTTATATAAACAGACAGATAGATAGAGGAATAGATAGATAGATAGATAGATAGATAGATAGATAGATAGATAGATAGATAGATAGATAGATAGATAGATAGATATCAGAAATGTTAGCCTGCCATCTTTCTCACTTTTGCTCCATAGTTGCATTGAATATGATATTACATTTGTGTTCCTGTCAAGATTAGTGGAATGGTTAATCAAATCTTGAAACCCAGATTAAGCTGCAAATGAAATTCATATATTTTTAATTTTCATTGAAGATTGTGCCAAGTCATTGGTGAAAGCTTGTATTTAGTCAATGATTTGTTAGAAATAACAGCTATACTTTTCCTGAAATCAAACCACATGGACTTAAACAAGGAAGGACACAAGAATTACATAGTCTGAAATAACTCTAAAATGTGAGGATGGCTATGGTGAGAATACTTTTGACAATAATTTTATTATGTTGCATTGTATCGTGTCATCAGCTATGAATAATGACTCTGTCTTTCACAATCCTATAAAATTAGTAGTTCTTATATATAGAAACAGCAAATTTACTGATGTGTGTAAAGCTTGGTCAAGCAAGTATTAGCAAACTAGAGTTACACAGAACAATGCTGAATAAATATATACATGTATACAGCAATATTGGTTTCAACTTTTGGCACAAGGCCAGCAGTTTAGATGACAGGGTTAGTTCTATTACATTGACCCCAGTGTTCAACTGGTACTTATGTTATTGACCCCAAAATGATGAAAGGGAACATCAACCTTGGTGAACTTTGAACTCCAAGCTTAATAACATAAAATGCCATTAAGCATTTAGCCAAGTGTGGAGGCACATAGCTTAGTGGTTAGGGTGTCAGCATCATGATTGTAAGATTGTGGTTTCGATACCTGGACCAGGTGACGCGTTGTGTTTTTGAGCAAAACACTTCATTTCATGTTGCTCCAGTCCACTCAGCTGGCAAAAATGAGTAACGCTGTGAAGGAATGGCGTTCTGTCCAGCTGGGGAACACATACACCATTGAAACCGGGAAACTAGGTATGTGTGTGCGCATATGTGTATGTGTGTGTGTGTCCACGTGAGCACATAGCTATGCATGCATGGTCATGTGTGTGTGGTGTGTGTCTGTGTGAGTGTGTGCATGTGTGTGTATGTATGTACGTGTGTGTGTGCGTCCATGTGTGCACATAGCTATGCATGCGTGGTCATGTGTGTGTGTGTGTGTGGTGTGTGTGTCTGTGTGAATGTGTGCACGTGTGTGTGTATGTATGTACGTGTGTGTGTGCTTAGAAAAATAATACTATGGAAAGATGACTTAATATTCATTATCCTAAAAGTGACCCCCCACAACACACATATTTGTGTGTACTAAAAGGACTTTATAATGATCATTTACTATTTTTGAATACAATCACAGGTAAAACCAGTTACAAAGCATCTGCTTGATCAGGGCTAACTTGGGATAAAGCAAATATAACAATGCAATTGACAGCTGCCAATTTAGGTGTGAAGCTTAATTATTCATATTCTATTATCAAGGCTACATTATGTCATTGAAAAGAATAGCTAACTATTTATGGTATTGCTCACCTACATAATATGGGGAGGAAAAGAATTTTTGAAAATGAGGGAAATGATAAAAATACTTGGTAAGAAGCACTTAAAAGTTCACTTTCTGAAATTTTCTCCTTCTCTCTCACACACTCCCCCCCTCTCTCTCTCTCTCTTTGTTTTACACACATGCCCACACAAACACTCTCTATTTCTCTCTTTTCCTCAGTTGCTCTTACTATCTTTTACACATCTATATATTTTACCCTTTCGTTGAAGTAGATTCAAAGATATACACATACTGCATAGAAACTATTTTATTATCACTTCCTTCTCTCTGCGTATATATCCAACATGTAAATAAGATCCCAAATTAAAATGTCAACAAGAACAAACCTATATTAGTAAATTTTCTTGTTTAACATGTTATAATAGTTATTTAACAGAATAGCTACTACATCTTTATCAAATAACAATATCTTTTAAAAGGTTACAAAATATAAGTGTATGGCAAGTTCTGTTTTCATTATGATCTACTTTCAAATATGCTGGATTTAGCCTTTAAGAAATCTCTAGAATAATCTATAATTCTGACAATACCTTTCAAACATTTCTATATATTTCATGTTGTTTGATTATAGCGTGTCTATAGAGACTCAGGTTTGTAATCTTGTATTAAATGCTCAAGGATTGACAAAACAAAGGGGCTTAGTGGCTGAATATCAGGTTTCATAACTTACAGTGATGAATTAAATCCTGTTTGTGAAACTGGATGCTATAATCTATGAGATGTAAAGCTCCAGCATTGATCTTGTGAAGTACATGTCATTGGAATTTAACTATATTGAGAACAATATCACCCTGCTACCAACACCATACACTTCTATTCAGATAACATAATACTTTATTCTCGCTTGTTCTTTAAATCCTATTCCCTGTCTGATACTAATATTAACTTCTTCTATTAAACATTCACTTCTGTATCTATGAGGATCTTTCCTTTATTGCTATGTTTTGGTGAGGAGATCTGCCAATTTAGTAATATGTAATAACACTAAAAACCAACATCACTCACATCTAGCTGAGTTGGCAGGATGTTGGACAGCCTGTTGAAGGTTTAAAATTTCATATTAGATCACAAGTATTGCATTATATCCATGGCTTAAGTAATTAACTTTCAAAAGGCCCTGTCTTCAAAGCTGTAAGCAGGCACTACTAGTAGACAAAGAACTACAGCTACAAGTAGGAGGGTAAAGGAGAATATATAATATACAAGTGTTTCATTAGGCGATTGTTGTTGAGTGTAAGTTATATACTTATTTAAATTAAGTTATGTGGTTTCTACAAGACACTACATAAGAAGAATGGTTTTAATGTTACTCCAGGAATGAAATTGGTTATGGGCTTCACTAACAAATACAAACAAAAACAAAAGAGAGAAACCTATTCTAGTCTGCCGTTTCTCTTATGGCTAGGAAGATACAAAACCTGTTTCATGTCCTATCCTGTTGTGTGAAACCTACCTCACACAAGTTTCTAGTAGATAGACTCATGCTGACCAGTACTTTTAGAGTGAAACTAATAAACAAAGCATGTAGGTGCGTGGCTTAGTGGTTAGGGTGTCAATACCATGATCTTAAGATTGTGGTTTTGATACGTGGACCAGGTGACACATTGTGTTGTTGAGCAAAACACTTCATTTCACATTGCTCCAGTCGACTCAGCTGGCAAAAATGAGTAACGCTGCAATAGGCTGGCGTCCTGTCCAGCTGGGGAACACATATGCCATTGAAACCAGGAAACCAGGCCCATGAGCCTGGCTAGGCTTTAAAAGGGTGCATTTATTATTTATTTATTTTTTAATAAACAAAAACTGCATACACACACACACTCACTCACACACACACACACACACAAACACACACTCACACACATACACACACTCACACACACACTCTCACACTCACACACACACATACACACACATTTATAGAGCTTCTATATCCAGGTTATAAATTCACACTTATACCAACAATAATTGTTGCACTTGGTTTTGTGAGTAAATGCCTAAGTGACAATCTGGAAAAGCTAGGGTTTGCAGAAAAAGAAATCAACCAGCTAACTCATGCATTATAAATACAAGCTATAACTGGAACAGTAAAAATATGCAAGACTTTTCTCAAGTTTGAAATGTGACATTGTTCTTCTTGTCTACATTTCAATGATGGAGCTTTGTCTCTTTGTTAGAAACCAACTCCTTCTTCAGAGAAAGAACTGCATATTCATTTATGGTGCTGGGCTTCTGTCTTCTTTCCTGCTTATTAAAGCCATAACATTTGTTAAGTCTACCTTCAGGCCTCTGATTTCTAGGTATAGCATCCATGTCTAGAATTTCCTCTTTAATTCCACATAGATTCAGTTATAGAATTTCCTTTGGCCAGCCAATCTTAAACTCCTCTGTGATGAACTGTAGAACTATAATGAATAGGAAAGGGCTGAGGATTGATCCCTGATAAACTCCCTGCCTTTATGCTAATGTCATCACTGAAATAACTGTTGATTCTCACTTTTCTTGCTGCATCTTTACAAATAGCTTATACAGCCCTCACAAACCATTCATCTACACCTGCTTTCGCTAGTGACCACCAAATCATTGAATGGTACCTTGTCAAAGGCCAATAAATGCCATGTCAGGAATAGTAGTTTACTTTTAGCTAAGCATTTCTCCTGCTGTTGCCTCACCAGGAAAATTGCATTCATAGTACCTCTATGAAGCACAATGCCAAACTGCATTTCATCTAAGTTTACTCTATCAGAGATCAGTTATATTGTGGCTCCCTCTCTGACCTTCATGATTTGATCCAGTAGTTTGTTCTTCAATAATTTCCTCTCTGCAAGGAATCTCCTTTGCCTCAATTATATTTTTGCGCCCTTTTAAAGCCTAGCCAGGCTCATGGCATGGTTTCCCAGTTTCAATGGGATATGTGTTCCCCAGCTGGACAGGACGCCAGTCCATCACAGCTTAACTCATTTTTGCCAGCTGAGTGGACTGGAACAACGTGAAATGAAGTGTTTTGCTCAAGAACACAATGCGTCACCCAGTCTAGGAATCGAAACCACAATCTTATGATCATGATGCTGACACCCTAACCACTAAGCCACATGCCTCCACATTTTGCCTCAATAAATAGTTCAAAATAATACTGTTATACCAGTCATGTGGTAGGACACCTGGATGAAGTATTTTGAGCATCTCCCTGGACATTCTTGATGGCAAAGTAGCTTCCTCTCCCCTTATGTCTTTAAGCCCTTTATATACCACACATAGTGGCTTCATTATGGGCTCAGCTACAAAACCAAATATCAAAATCTTTGAAAGAGCAAGAGGTTAAACTTTCTTTCGAAGTAGAATGGTATAGGTGACTGAAGCTATTCTTGTCTATTACTTGCAGAAGTTTCTAAGAGCTAGAAAGAGTTGTCAGAAACTTAAATCACACCTACTGCCTTTAAAGGAATGAAAAATTACAGTGAACAGTATGGTTTCTAATATAGAAAAAGGTAGGATGGTCATAGTTGGAATGCCTCCCTATCAATGCAGACCTGGGGTTAAACAATCTCACCAATAATGTCTATATCTATTCAGTTCTAACAATCACTTTATCTATGTTCTCCACCCTCTTTAGAACTGTTGTAACTATCTGCCACTATCAATAGCTGAATCTACCCACTACTGACAAACAATTACAGAAGCCTACCTCTGACAAACAACAACTAATGCTAACACATACTACCCGTATAATATCTACACCAAACAACATTATATCCTTCGTTTTACTTGACTAGAACAACTCTAAATTAATTATAGATTCTAATGATCTGCTAAATCACTTATTAGATTCTATATGCCAAAATACGAGTTATTTTCCTAATAAATTTGATTTTCTAAACTTTCACATTGTAACTTTCCTTACTCAAATTTCATGCAACTTGAAGAAACATCATCAAGAAACTTATTTTCAAATTGATTTTCATGAAATCCTAATTCAATAGATATCTGTTGATGTAAATGACAGTCTGAATTCAATTTGGCACAAACACGTTACAATGCAAGCCATATAGATTAAGGGCAGATAAGATATGTTGCTGTTTGTTAGACAACTTCTTGAACAGTCCCCCTTTAATATTGTGTTTGGCAAAGATCTAAAATTCTAACTTACAAAAATTTGTATCACCCTACAGTCAACATGGACTGACTCATACTTTGTTATTCCACAACAAACAATTTAATCTATTCTCACACACACACACACATACACACACACAAACAAACAGAGTAAAAACTGGAAATACAAGTTAAACCTTTTTCTGTTTCATTGAAATAAGCTGACAACAGTTCATATGATTAACATAATTTCAAAGAGAATGACAGCTCTATTAACATTTTTTCACAGAGGATTTCTTCATAAAAATAAGAACTGATAAGTAATACATTATCTTAAAAGATTTTTCTAGAACATTAGGTGTAAATTTGCATATTACATAAGACGAAGTAAGCAATGATATTTTACAGTACCAAGGACAGAGATTCACTGTACAGGTTAACTATAACAGATTTTCAGCTAAAATAAAACAATATTTTTGTTAGCAAATAGTTTAATCTAGACAAAACAAAATAATTAAACTATTTAGATTATAATTCATTTAGAATTGCTGTCACTGGCCACAATCAAATTGTTGAAATCAGTACAATAATGTATACATATATGTGCGTGTGTGTATATATATATATATATATACTTACATGGAAATGGATGCATCACATTCAATTAAATAAAAATATATATATTCATACTCTAGTCACCACACTCTCAGAGCAACCATCCCCCTACAGACTTGGTCACCTAGGTAGCAAATATAATTATATATAGAATTATTAATTTAGTATATATATATATTTTATATATATATATATATGTATATATATACACACAAATATATATATACATATATGTACACATATACATACATACATACATACATACATACATATATACATACATACATACATACATACATACACACATACATACATATATTCATATGCATAATATATATATCACTCACACACATATATCATCATTAGATGAAATATGCTGAAGCAGATATTCTATGACCAGATATCTTTCTAGCTATCAATCTTTACCTATTTCTATACAAGGTAATGTTTTCTGAAGAAACTTCAAACTCAAAAAGCACTATTTCATGGAAGAGAGTAAAATGAATTACACTGCTTATATGACAGTGATACTCATTTACAACCAGTGAGAAATCTCAAGATAAGGAAACCTGAGCACAAACAGACACACACTTGTGAACATATATCATATTCCTTTGGTTTCTGTCTACCAAATCCATTCACATAGCTTTAGTTAGCCTGGTGCTCTAGTTAGTAAAAGATGCTTGTTTAAGATGGCACACAGTGGTACTGAACACTAAGCAATGTTTTAAAATATAAACTTCTTAACTATACAGCCTTGTCTGTGCCTATATATATATATATATACATATGTCCCCTGGCACCTGTGCCGGTGGCACGTAAAGAGCACCCACTACACTCATGGAGTGGTTGGCATTAGGAAGGGCATCCAGCTGTAGAAACACTGCCAGATCAGACTGGAACCTGGTGCAGCCTCCTGGCTTCCCAGACCCCGGTCAAACCGGCCAACCCATGCTAGCATGGAAAACGGACGTTAAACGATGATGATATATATATATATTTGAAAGCACATGGCTTAGTGGTTAGAGTATTGCAATCACGATTGTGGGATTGTGGGTTTGATTATCAGACCTGGGGGTTGCGTTATGTTCTTGAGCAAAGCACTTCATTTCATGTTGCTCTACGATCATTTTGTCATCTGACATGTGGCACACAGTGCACCTGTACAGGTAATGTCAATTTGATGGAGGGAGTGAGCTTATGTGTACACAAACATTTGATCACTATAAACAAATCATCTGTGTGGTTGTTTGGCAAGAAAATGCCATACCCTTATATATCGTCTAATGACAGGAGAGTCCATGATTTTATATATATATATATATATATATATATATATATATATATATATGTACTAGCTTAAAAGTTACCCTATCGGGCAGTATATAGCTTTTAAGCTACTGACCCTGAATTGGAAAATCTGCAAACAGATATCTAACTTGTTTTCGAGAAATTGTTGTAATTGTTTCCTCCAGAGTCATATTTCAATAATGATCATATTCATCGCAAAAAAATCCTGTAAAAAAATCACCGAAAATAATTGCTGGATTTTGCAATTAATTTCGATTATTTCCAAAATTATTTCCGAGTTATAAAAATTGTTATCATACAAAAAAATTCCTTGCAAAAGATCATGTAAAAAAATTACTATAAACAGTCACAGTAGTAAAAACTTATGAATCCAAAATTTCAGGATTGTGAGTCTAGATTCAGCCCAGAGTGTTTTAAATTTATTCACAGAGCCAGCCTTTAGATTATAAAAATTGTTATTGAACAAAAAAATTTGTCTCAAAAAGGCACATAGAAAATTCGTCAAAAACAACTCCAATAATGAAAACTTGGGGATCCAAAATTTCAGGATTGTGGGTTCAGATTTAGCTCTGAATGTTTTAAATTTACTCTCAGATTTAGCCTGATTCCAAAATGGTATGATATGTTGGGCTACGGCTTCTAGGAGTAAATTTGAAAATGTGTGACACACTGACACACTGACATTTGCATTTATTATATTATATATATATATATATATATCATCTATTGGACAATAAACTTTGCTTATGAAGACCTATTGAGGCAGCTAAATCAAATCAAAATCACTGACATGGCTGATGACAATACCACCTGATTGGCACTTGTGCCAGTGGAATGTTAAAAGCAAATCTGAGCGTGGCTGTTGCCAGGGCCACGAAGTGGCTCCTGTGCCGGTGGCACATAAAAAGCACCATTCGAGTGTGATCATCGCTGGTGACATGTGAAAAACAACTTTCAAGCTTGGTCGATGCCAGTGCTGCCGGACTGGCTCCTATGCAGGTAGCACATAAAAACACCTTTTGAATGTGGTCATTGCCAGAATCGCCTGACTGGCCCTCATGCTGGTGGCATGTAAAAGCACCCACTACACTCTCGGAGTGGTTGGCATTAGGAAGGGCATCCAGCTGTAGAAACTTTGCCGGATCAGACTGAGCCTGGTGCAGTCTTCTGGCTCACCAGTCCTCGGTCAAACCATCCAACCCACACCAACACGGAAAGTGGATGTTAACCGTTGATGATGATGACGACGATGATATACACACACATGCACATGCACACACACATACACACGTACACACATATACATACACACACATATATGTATACCATCATCATCATCATGATCATCATCGTTTTAGTGTCCACTTTTTCATGCTTGCCTGATTTGGACAGAGTTAAGCTGTCTGTTGTTCAGCAGACAAGAGAAAATATTATTTTGCTTGGAAGAAAGTGAGTATTGGTGACAAGAAGAGTTTATGGATGTCATTGGCGGTGATTATTCCCTTTCAGTAGTGGTCTCAAGAATCACATAAATAAAATGTTCCATACCAGTTTGACAATCAATGGCAAGGAGTAATGTACCTTACTTGCAAGACAAGTAAGAATTGTTTTCAGGAAAGTCACATGACTATAGTACAGTCTCAAGAAGTTTTGTCCATCTGTACCAGAATGGAGATGTAGACATAAAAGCGATAATATTGCTGCTGCTGCTGTTGTTGTTGCTGTTGTTAAGCAACAAGATGGGTAAGGGTGTTAGGGGCGGGAGACCCCAGACCTCGGAAAAAAAAAATTTGGGTTGTCTTGTAATTGAGGGTTCTTCGTTGAAGCCCAACAACCACTGGGAGGTGACCCTTGAAGTCACTGGAAATGGGGATCTCCAGGTCCAAATTCTTGAACGGCTGCTGCTGCTGATGATGATGAATGATGGTAGTGGTAGTGATGATGGTAGTGGTGGTGTGGTAGTGGTGGTGGAGAAGAAAGGACGATGACAACAAGGATAATAAAGATGACAATGATGGTCACGAGGAACATGATGAAAATGACACTGATGAGGATAATGACAATATGCTAATGGCAATGATGGTGAAAACAGGAGAAAGAATCAAACCACCTTTTTTATATACTTGTAACTACTGCAACATTATTTACATAGAGATTGCAGCTGTTCCAAAACCATTCTTCGAATACCATTGCCATTTGTCCAGGAATTTTCAAGCAGACGCTTAAATTCATTCCAAGCGACATAATGTTTTAACCCTTTCGTTACTGTATTTATTTTGAGATGCTCTGTGTTTCTTTCAATTACTTGAAATATAACAAAGAATTTAGTAAAATAACTTAGTTATCTTTCCGTTGGTGTTAGGAACATAAATTGTGACTAAGGTTTGGTGGAAGATTTTAATTCAGAACTTATGAAAATAAAACATTTGTACCCGGAGCCAGAGCCGGTTTCAGCCGGGTTGGTATCAAAAGGTTTAAACAAGGCAGTATAATTTAGTATATTGAATTATATTATGAATACAATTTCTAAATATTAGAAATAGTATATCTAAATATTGTGGTGGCTAAATGTTATCAATCTGACGTAACTCATGCTGATTATAGGCACATATATAAACGAGTTTCTCATCATTCATTGACATAGTTGTGTTTAAATACAAATATATCATTATTTACATGTGTGCAAATAATACACATACACAATAAATGAGTTCAGTCATCCTTCTTGGAGTTGGACAACTGGAATTATCTATCATTAAAGGTTTAATGTACCAAGCACTGCTAAAAGCCTGAAGTTTGATTCACCCATGAGTTAAAAGATTCTATTCCAAAATATATGAAAGTGCTTGTATCTAAATTTGATTTTTGACCATAGCATAATATATTAAATACCGAAGTTCCAATTAGAAGACTTGTTTTAAGTTTTCCTTTACTAAACCTCATGATAATCCTTATAATAAATCTTGATTTTTTATGACTATAGCACATGGTTCCGGGTTCAGTCCCACTGCATGGCACCTTGGGTAAGTGTCTTCTACTATAGCCTCGGGCTGACCAAAGTCTTGTGAGTGGATTTGGTAGGCGGAAACTGAAAGAAGCTTGTCGTATATATGTATATATATATATATATATGTATGTGCATGTTCGTGTCTGTGTTTGTTCCCCCAACATCACTTGAAAACTGATGCTGGTGTGTTTATGTCCCCGTAACTTAGTGGTTTGGCAAAAAAGAGACTGATAAAATAAGTACTAGGCTTACAAAGAACAAGTCCTGGGGTCGATTTGATCGACTAAAGGTGGTGCTCCAGCATGGCTACAGTCACATGACTGATACAAGTAAAAGAGTAAAAGAGTAAAGAGTATACCAACTAGAATGTCTGTCGACTCCCTCAGCTCTACCCCTAACAGATAATGCCCTCTGTTCTCTCAGCCTTGGATATACAAGGGATTTGATAAACTAGTCTGTAAATCAAAACTGACCCCATAAAGACAAAAATATCAGTGGCAGGCAGAGTCTTCTTGATAATTTTAGTAACTTCCA
This sequence comes from Octopus sinensis, assembly GCF_006345805.1. NCBI lineage: Eukaryota > Metazoa > Mollusca > Cephalopoda > Octopoda > Octopodidae > Octopus > Octopus sinensis. The sequence continues at coordinate 20,875,772 of NC_042997.1, read as the reverse complement.
TGCTGAAGTAGAGATAGCATGTTCTTTGTCTCTTTCCTTAACTTCTTGAAGATTTTAGGTATAATTATACTAATGTGTCCAGCTGTTCTAATTTTAATTAAATTCTATGTCTTTATGCAGCTGAAGATTGCTCTACATTTTAAATTGATGTAATGATTGCATTGTTCAATTAAATGGAGTTGCATGAAACAATCGTACTGCATTACCTCTGGATCCTTGTCACTTATTTTGATATATAAATATATATATATGGACAACACACACTCACACATACACATACATGCATACGCACACCTATTGCATACATGTTTTTCGTACACATACATGTGTGTGCGGGTGTTGCCCATAGATCAACAAAACACTTTTTTCCTTGATGGAAAAAAAACAACAAAATTCTTAACAAAAACTTACTCGTCGCTAGAAGGGGATCTACCTCCTGTGTGCAAACAATGGTGATTTCTCTGACTTGAGAATTGTTAAAAGTTTTGGTTGAAAATTTATTTTTACTGCTATTTGCTGGCTGGTGCCTCTGGGAAAAATAAGTTGACGAAAATACAGCTAGGATCATGATGAATGTCCTCCTAAATTTGGAGCGACATGCATGCTAATTTGTGGACATGCATAAATTGCATTCACGTACACACACACACACACACTCACATCCTGCCTTTTATATATACAGATATCTATGCCAATGCACACATCCAAATAGCAATTTGATATCCGGTATAACTTTACATACATAGATATTCACACACACATACACACATGCATGCACATACAAACACTAGTTAACTCAAACTAACTGAAACAAAATCACACAAATTAACAATATAGAGTTCCAGTTATCATAAACCTGCACAGACATAAACACACAGTCACATGCACACATACACACACACACATTCTCTCTCACATACATATATACACATGTACATCAGAACTAGCAATAACTATAAAACTGACTGCGTTTACTTGCCAATAGAAAACACTCACATGTATGCATTTATGCTAATACATTAACAAATGGATTCAATGCACACACATGTAGCACACACAAGTCATACATGCAATGAATGATACATACCCATGCAAATAAGTAGTTCAACAAACCCACAAATACATTTTAAAATCACATCTGAACACCCACATATACACTCACATTCACATTCACACACATAAACATTTCCACCCACATAAACACACTCATTCACACACACACACACACACACACACACACACACACACACGCACACGCACGCACACACACACACACACACGCAAACACATAAATGACTGAAGTGACAAATTCTACTAGCCCCCAGTGATGGTAACATAATACTTCATGTAAAAGCTTCTGCTTATATCCCATTCTTTTATTTATCTGTTTATTTATAATTCCTTCTTATTGGTTTTTTACACACATGCACACATGAACAGAAACACACCAGAACCTGAGCCAAACATAAGCCAAAACACTTCCATTAGCCCAAAACTACCACACCATACCAAAATAAAATTTGCACACATGCTCATGTGCATGTACACACACACATATGTTTTATATATATATATATATGTGTGTGTGTGTGTGTGTATATATATATGTGTGTATATATATATATATGTGTGTGTATATATATATATATATATGTATATATACACATACACACATGTATATTATATATATATACATACATATATATATATATATATATATAATTTCAACAATATTAAGGAATGGCCTATCAGGGCCATTCCTTAATATTGTTGAAATTATATATATATAGTCTGTGACTATTTTCTCTTTCTCACTAGACCGCTGGTGGCGAAAAAAATTTCTATTGAATTTTTTGCTACCCTTATATTGATTAATATATATATATATATATATATATATATATATATATATATATATATATATATATAGGCATCTGTCTGCTCTTTGACAGGTTTTGATTTTCATTTCGCCAAGTATCCAACACAAAACACTGTCCTTATCAAACAGGTTTGGTAAGGTTGCCAGTTTCGCTACCGACAGTCTGACTACGTGACAAGTTGTACTGGTTTGTGATGAAGTGGTTATATCAGGATTGAAGATAATCAGATCTGTAAGCAATTCAAGTATGCTGAGTTAGTGGAAGGTAAGGGGCAAGTGCACAAACTGAAATTAAGGTAGAAGGACTGGATCAAAAATACATTGGGGAGAGTCAAAATCTTAGAAAATAAAAGGAAACCTTTGCTCTGTCTCTCTTATCATAGAGGAAAGTAGTGTATGATGAGAGAAGGAAATTCAAAAAAAATTGTATCAAGCATGAACTGCTCAAGAGAGATGTTCCTGAGGGTATTGTTGTTAACATGTAATAAGTGTGAGCATGTTTGCCTATGTAAGGCAGGCCTTAGAAGACATCAGAGAAGCAACACACAGGGAAGTTATTGACTATGCATTATATAGCAACTCTACTTGCAGGGGGTGTGGAAAAGAGTGTGCATCTGGAGGCAGACTAAAAACATCATATGAAGGTTCACCAAAACAGTATCATAACACCTACTGTCAGAGGCACCCATCATTACCACATCTGTACAAGAAGGATTGAAAGTCACATTCATGTTGCTTTTTTGATTAAGAGGACAATCATGCTGCATATTTGTATGCATAATGTGTATGTGTACATATGTATATACATTTATCTATCTTACTATTTCTGACAATAGTCATTCATTTATGTATTTCTGGTTAAACAAAACTATTTGAAATCGCTTTTATTTACTTAATGTTATATCCTTCATACTTTCTTATTTCTTTACTACCCACAGGGGGCTACACACAGAGGGGACAAATAAGAACAGACAGATGGATAAAGTCGATTATATCGACCCCAGTGCATAACTGGTACTTATTTAATCGACCACAAAAGGATGAAAGGCAAATCAACTTCGGCAGAATTTGAACTCAGAACGTAGTAGCAGACGAAGTACCACTAGGCATTTCGCCTGGTGTGCTAACGTTTCTGCCAGCTCGCCACCTTTCTAGTGATTTATCATTTTATTTGGTATCAGAACATGTCAAAGTGCCTAAAATCTAATCCTTTCACAGAGATGAGCCAAGCATTCAGCACCTTCAAAATCTATAATTAAATGAAGGACTTTTATTATTAAATGGTAAACTAAGGTGGTGAGCTGGCAAAATTGTTAGCACGCTGGACAAAATGCTTAGCGGTTTTTCACCTATCTTTACATTCTGAGTTTAAATTCCGCCAAGGTCGACTTTACCTTTCATCCTTTAGGGGTCGATAAAATAAGTACCAGTTGAACACTGGGGTTGATGTAATTGACTCATCTCCACCTCCCCCAAGCTGCTCTTGTGGCAAACCCAGATACTCTCAATTCCCCACAATAAAATAAAATACCCAACATGAAATACCCATCCCAACACCCAGTCAAATCCATTCTTGTTTTTGCTCTGTACATCAAGATACATCTATAATGAAACACGCAATAAACTTTTATTTGTGATGTTTACTTCCTAATGTTCTTTGCTCAAAAACACTTGAAACAAGGTTACATAGAATCTAATATTAGAAACAGCCTTCACTCAATGATAATTTTGCTCCTGAATATACTGGAAAGTCACATTGACATAAAGCTTAAGAATATTTTAACATTCTCATCCTCACTAACCAGTCTGATGGGAAACTTAATATAAAACAACTTGAAACTATTTAATGTGAAAACCTAGCACAAAAAATATATGGAAATTTACTTAATATTTATACGCAGTGTACGTGTTACTACAATTTACTTCATATTGCGGATTATTGCTAGTAGCTCTTTTATAAAGAGAATATAGGTGGTAAAAATGTCAGGTAGTGGCTAATCAAAAGATTTTTCTTTTTTTGTGTGTGTATGTGTGAGTGGGTGTTTCTTAGTCATTTTAAGAAATGGCAACACCCTTGACTTTTTTTATTTACTGGGCTTTGGAAGAGGCTAGTGAGAGATGAAAAGGAAGAAGGTCTTGGATAACCCCTGACTGGAGACTTGATCAAAATGTGAGTTCTACTTCAGGAACCCAGTGGAAGATGGTAAACTAAGTGACAAACTAAGTTTAATACCCTAGAACAATTGCAGCCATCTGATGAGTTTACGTATTTAGGTAGTAAGATAACATTTTCAGGCAGCACTGACGAAGATATTAAGACAAGAATAAGTAAGGCAAGGACCGTTTTTCACCTGTTAAAGAAAGTATGGAGTGCAATTTGGAGTGTAATTTCAATAAAGAACAAAATAAGAATTTTTAACACTAACGTAAAAGCAGTGTTATTGTATGGGGCTGAGTCATGGCGAACAACAGTTAAGTAAAATAAGCAAACACAATCATTCATCAACAGATGCTTGCATAGTATACTTAAAATTAGATGGCCTGAACACATAAGCAATATGGAGCTATGGCAAAGAACAAATGAAGAAGTGGAAGTGGATTGGTAGCACAATTAGAAAAGACACACCAAATGTAGCGAAAAATGCTTTACAGTGGAAACTGGATGGATATAGAAGGAGAGGTAGGCCTAAGAACTATACTCCGTGTTGGAGGGTTAAAGGCATAAAGAAGAAGAAGAAGATGAGATTATGCATAGTTTTCATCTTCCCAGATTCATTCACATGGCTTCAGCAGAATTGGAACCTTCATGGATTACATTTGCTCAAGGTGTCACTATGAGTTTTCGGTATTCAGTTCCTGTTATAAAAGCTACCAAGAGCTCTGTAAGTTGAATAATAAACCATGATGCAGTGTCCCAACCTGCTAGAAATAGCAGCCAAATTTCTTTTAAATCATATACTACAATGTTAAGAAAGGAAAGGTGAATAAAAAATGTAGCTATTGTGACCACAATGGGTGGTCACAATAGGAATATTCTTGATTGTGGTTCTAGCCAACCAAGATTAACTTTGTTTTATTGAAGGAGGCTTACGAATGAATACATTCAAACAAATTGCTTTATTTTTCAAGTACTGGACTAAATTATTTAATGTGCCCTTCTTTATTAAAAGCTCTAAGATGTGATTCTAAAGAGATTTTAGCAATTATTTCCAGCAAGGAGTGTGACTGTATAGAAGATCTTGTATTGACTGATCTTCCTCTATGATTAGTGTTAGGAAGGATACCAATCTGTAAAACTATAATTCAAAGTTTCCATGGATATGTCTAATGCATAAGTGTTGTAGAGTAGTGCCCATGAGCCTTTTGGGGGGCTTCTAGGGCTTGCTGTAAGGATGGGGAAAAAGTTATTCTCCGACCAGTGATGATGTCTGAATGCTTGAGTATACTCTCTTAAAAGAATCCAAGAGAGAGGTACTAGTGTTATAGTGGGAAAAGTACTAAGTGTGCTAACAATGAACAGAGTGAAAACAATCCCTAAGGTTGTAAGATGCAACGAAAATTTTAGGAAAATAAAAATAAGAAAAAAAGTGGAAAGGCACAAAAAAAAAAAAGAAAATGACTCTCCCCAGACACAATCCCTGTGACTAGCTTCTGTATAATTTACATTGGCCAAGTATCACATATAAGCTTTGTTTGACTCAAAGATCAAGCCTAAAATCTCATAGTTGATAAGTAAGCATCTTACTTAAACAATCATGCTTGCAAATAGTTACACTAAATAAAATGAAAATGTAAGATAACAGACAATGGTATATCGTCAGAATAATATTGTATAGTCTAGTTGTAGTGTTTCTAGATTTTGTAACATCAGTTACTTGGTTTATTCTTGCTAGAGTCTCAAATTTTTTTACTGATTCTCAGAATATCATGCCCCGTAAAAGTGAGATTAATTATTTTTTTTAAATTTCACAAATTTAAACAATATATTAAAAAATATATTACGTACTAAATATAGCAGTCTTAATTAAAAAGTTCTTCATTAATATAGTTCTTCTTTCATTTAAAATTATATGTCAAATATGGTTTGTAAGCCACCTGGTTAAATTACATGGAATGTCTTGAAATATCTCAATGCAAAACATTAAAACTGTCATTTTGGGAGACAATGAAACTAAAATATAAAACTTCTGTTAGGGTTGCTTCTGCTGCCACTGCTACTACTGTTGCTGCTGTTACTACTGCTGCTACTGTTGCTGCTACCACCACTACTACTACTTGGTGAATTAATTGAATTGTCATCTTTAATTGTGTCTCTTTACATTCAAAGATCAACTCCTACCCAATTCAACTTTTACCTTTCACCCTAAGGACCAACAAAGTAAAGTCCTAGTCTTGCATACAGGTTTGATATATTATCCACCTGTCTCCAAATGGTGTGTCCTTGTGTCTAAGCTAGAAATCAACAGAGGTGATTCGGAATGCAGTTAAAAGCTTTGTTGTGTATACTTCGGCATTTCAAGGTCCTGATTTCAAGTCCTGTGAAGATTATTTTTACTTTTTATACTCCATTAGGTTGATATGATTGTGAGAAAAAGATCAAAGTAAAATGAAACAATGAGGATATTTTCGGTTGATGCAGGTGGGAGTATTTAATTTTTTTTCTGTTTTAGTTCAAGGAAGAAAAGTAGAGCCCATGACTCTCTTCAGGGCCTCCAAAACTAGTGGAAGGAAGGGAGGAAGCTGTCCTCAGACCGGAGTCGTCTGAGCCTGAATGCTTGCAACAGAGTGGACCTTCTGTTGAAGCACTTAAGAAACAAGTAGTGGTATTAAACCATGTAAGGATTTAAGTTTACCACCCAAGATTTGATGGATATATAATGTCAGTTTCAATTTCTTTCTCTTCTGAAGACTGAGTGTATATATATATGTGTATGTATGCGTAAATTTATGTGTATGTATGTGCATATATGCGTGAATATGTATGTGTATATTGAAAGAAGGGTGAAACAAGGAAGAGTGACAAATACCCATTTTATTTACGTTCCAGCAATCTTTTATTCTTACTGAGAAACATTTATTTTTCTATCAATAAAAACTATCGGGGTCTCTGGGTCTCTTTCTCCATAATGTGGTAATGGATATAAGAAAGTCAATGGACAGCATTCTGCATGCCTTTCTTCTTCCAGAAATGTATCTACTAGAGAATCATCTTACTCATTATACAAGGGAAAGTGATAAATAACTTGAGTATTTTCTTTGCAATTGAGGCAAAATTAATACCATGAACATCTTTCATCTAGTGGCTAGTACTTTCAAATCATGATTATTGATATTCTAAGAAATAGATTTCTTTTCTTTCTTTCTTTCTTTTGCTTTTTCTTTCCGGCCAGCTTTAATTTCTTCACTACTAACTGCCTTTGATTACCAATTTTATTGAATATTTTCTTTTATTACCTTCATCAATATGATTTTTCTGATATTAAAGTAAATATGATCAAAGTAATTTAGACAGGAATAAGAGGAGCAAATGAAAAGCTGTTTCTGCACCTCTGTGTTAACCCTTGTCTCAATGGCTGACATGTTTCAAAAGAAAGTTTATTCCTACCACATGTGATTTATTGCTATAACGATAAGAGAGGAAAATGAGATTTAATGAAATTCTTCTTCTTAATAATCATATCTAGAGAAGGAGAACTGGTCGGGGAGGATAGACACGGATATCTTAACTATTTGGTTCTATGACTGTGACCCAAAGTCTTTGATTACTCACAAGGAATTTATTGATATTTTGCTGCTTTGAAGTATTATGATGTATTATTGCAGCCAGAAATGAACTATAATTTTAAAATATTTACATTCAATATTTATAATTTGATAAATATAAATAGGTTATTGATAATATATTTGAAAATCATCTTTAATTAAAATTGTTTACACTCTTTTGTTAACTGAAATGTATCATTGTTAAAACAGCATCATCAATAAAAATGTTTCCGTTAATACTTATAAGAGGTGGATGTCATGCTGTGTTAGGTAAATTGTTTCATGTCCAAAGTACATCAATCATTGTCTTGGATAGAATTAATATTTCAAACAGTGTAAAGATTGAAACCTTAAAGTTATCGTAAGCAATTCTCAACAGAATTTCTAAGCAGAATTTACATTGCTGTATCAAAGCTTTATAAAAATGCCATTAACCCTTTCAATATTGACTTGCTTGAGATTTCCTCTTGTTCTTCTATGTTATAAATTTCATATTTTAAAGTATTCATATTGAAGCCTTCCATCATGATTTCATAGAAGACCACTTTGTTAAGTGATGTTCTAAACATCAGCTCAATAACTGTTTCTAACATAGCACAATACCGGAAATTTGAGAAGAGGTGTTACTTGATGACTATATTGACCCCAGTTCTCGACTGTTGCTTTGCTTATCATTCTTTTGGATGATAAGCAAAGTTGAGCTTTGGTATGATTCGAACTCACTAAATCTTATGAAATTTTTGTTATTTTCAAAACTAACTGAAATATATTTGCAGTGTATTTTATCAAAAATATCATCATGAAAGATTAAATGGCTCTGGTTACACAATGATATCTATTAACAGATTTTTCCCTGTAAAGAAAAAAAAGTAAGTTAAAACTCATTTGTGTTATGGTATTATAAGTATTTAATTTGATTATATTACTTTAATATGTTCACTTTAAATAAATTTATTCATATTTGGAAACAAAGCAATTAATTGATACTTAAGAAGTGCAAAGAAATATTAGAACACCAGGTTCAAACTGCTGGGGATAGCATTATATTTAAGTGTAAAAAGAAAATTACTTTATCATTCTGCTGACCAAACTATCAGAGATGCCCTTATATATTACTGCTCACAATGTACCTCCATTCTTCTTTGAATATGCTCTTCTGTTCCATTTGGACCTGGGTTTCTTGACTCTGTAATTTCCCCATTATGTTGGAGGTCTTCTGAATAGGCTTTTCTGGTTTCATAGGCATCACTCAACAACTGCACAGGTCCACCTGTTGTCTGTGAGTCCAGTAAAACTTGTACTTTTGATATTACACGATCAAATTGTTTAAACCACTGCATTAATTTTGGATATGCTCCTGCAATGATATTCCCAGCATGGATCTTTCCATGTCTTTCTGTGTCATAAGTCAGTTGCTAAGTCTTCTTTTTCATTAGTAGCCTATGTCTCATGTCTCACTTGCATATAAAATCACAGACAGAATGGTGTTGTTGAAAAGATTGACAAGCAGGGTTATGAGAAACTGAGTTTTGAGCACATCTTTTCCTTATATTGTGTAAGACCTCAGCTTTCACATCTCAGTGTACATTACTGTTGTTTTCGTTTTTTGAGGAGTTCAATCAACTGATCTGCCAAAATCAGGGATTTCAAAGTCACTGTAGAATCAATCCATCAGACTCATGGACCTCACATCAACACTGACATGGAAGTTAGATGGCAACTTCATCTTTTTATTGTGCACCACTCTTAATATCTCTCGGCAGTTGCACACAATTAACAAAATCTTATAGGGGTGTCTTCCAAAGATTTCAATTGTCATAAAAAAGTATTGTCTAGCTCTTGCTGGACATGTAATGAGACACGGTGAAATTTCTGTGAGAGTTTTGTTAAGGTCCTCTGATATCACTCATAGATGTGGTCATCCAAACCTAACTCTCATGAAAATCATTGAGGAAGCTGTTGGACTACCTAGCAGTGTCCTGATGAATGTGATGCAAGATTACAAAACATGGAAGAACCTCATAGTGTCACCAATTGGTGTTGGATGGTTAAAAAAATAAAAATTGCTGTTTACCCACATCGACATTTTCCTTCACCTTTTCACTTTCATTGCTTGCCCACTGATAATTCTACCTCGTTCTATTCTTGTGGATCAAATGTGTTTTATTTTTGGGCAGTTTATTTCGAGGGCTACTGCTAAACTCAACATGACCTGGAGCAGATCTTAGTTTACTGCTGTAATACTGATTCTTAGCTACAAAAGTGGGGTCAAAATTGGGGTTCATATTATATACAAGATTACGTTGGACTTGTGTAAATAGCTATCAAAAGACTAGATTGATGATAGACAAACAAGTACAACTCTAAAGACCATTTACAGCCTTTGCTAATTAGTTCAATCTATTCTATGATCACAGTTGGTTCTTTGGTACCACAGTTGATAAAATGACCGTCCACAGATCACAAGTTTTAAGTATTAAGTTGTATCTTTGGTGCATTCACCTACTTCAGACCAGCAGCAGGAAAATTAGATAGTAAAATGGCTGCCATTACAATGAACAGTTACAACAAGAAATATTATTTAATGTTTAGAATTTCTGTTGCATGACGGTGGTTAATATATGATTAAACAGACATATTAGCTTTGATGAATAATACTTCAAGGTGAAGATATTAGAATAATATAAAGAAATCCAATAGTGGTTCAGTAGTAGATCTTCATTTAATAGATGACAGAATAGATGTTCACTGCTGTAAGAAGTGGCAGTTATATACAAGTAATAAGTACTTAGTCTGCTTGATGTGTTGGGTTCAATTCCCAGAAAAGGAATGGGTCTTGACAAACTGATATTCTCCAGATATATTTTATGAAGATGAAAACTTCAGTGGAAGCTGCACAACACACTTACATAGTGTTCTGTACAGGGGTTCATTAGAATAATGCTTATGTAAAAGTACTTCGATTCACTTGAATAGTGGTTAAGTTATTGTTGTGTGGACGCCCCCAGATGATGAAGTAGGCTAGCCTAATACGTAGATATAGAGGGAGAGCCTAGACATCGAGAGCACAGTTGATTAGCAGTCAGCAGAGTCAGAGTAGTAGCAGAGAATAGAACAGTCGAGTAGCAGAGTAGCAGTCGGAGTCGAGTTGAGTAGAAGGCATCCGAACTTGCGACATAACAGTGGCGATGGGGATTTCGTAACTTTCGCTTATTTTTCAGTAAACTCACACAGCCACTGTGTAGTATTGCAATATAACAGTGGCAACGAAGATTTCATAACTCACACAACCATTGTGTAGTATTGCGACATAAAAGTTATAGAACTTGGTTTTGATAGAGTGATGGTTACATAATAGTACTTGCTATCATTTAACAATAGTCTCCTATACAGAAGATACTACTCTTTAGTATATCTAAGCGTTCTACATACAGACATGCTTCAATGCAATCTAAAAACTTCATGTCCAATCTGTACAGTTTCTGTGAACAGTTATGATAAAGGCTGCTTATTTATAAGAAAAGTAATGCCCCTTACAATTAAATCTGGTATAACACATGCTATCATTACTGACATTTTATATCTCTAAATGGATGAAAGTATGATATCTGGTATTCTGCTCCAGCATGGCCACAGTCAAATGACTGGAACAAGTAAAAGACAAAAAGAGTAATTTAAAAGTTATCATTGAGTGGCAAGCTGGCAGAATCATTAGCATGCTTAATGGTATTTCTTACAGCACTTTACATTTTGATTTCAAATCCTGCCATGGTAAACTTTTCCATTCATCTGATAAAATAAACTACCAGTCAAATACTGGGGGTTGATGTAATCAATTAACCCCCTTCCTCTAGAATTGCTGGTCTTGTGCCAAAATTTTGAATACTTAATTCAATAGTCATCAATCACTGAATCAAAGCGAACACAGTACATAGACCACACTAACTTGACATTCCAACAGCCTATTCTCAATGTGGTAAGAAATTTAAATTATGGATCAAGGGATTTAAGTATTTCCCAACAGTTGTCATTCCCAACAGCTATCAATCCCAACTTTAATCCTAATGAATTATTAGAGCTTTTGTTTGTAAGCTATTGTGTTTTATATAGTAGATGCACAACTTTTAATAATGTTTTAAAACAATAAAAAAATTCTTATCTAAAATGCTCCAATGAAATATTTCTTGTAGACCACTACTGACTACAAGATTTCAAAAGCCTGACAAGAATAAATGAATTTGTACAGGATTTAATTATATAGCTCATGTCTGAAGGTGCATAGCTTAGTGGTTAGAGTGTTGGACTCACAGTCATGAGGTACTGAGTTCGATTCCCAGACTGAGCTGTGTGTTGTGTTTTTGAGCAAGACACTTTATCTCTCGTTTCTCCAGTTCACTCAGCTGTAGAAATGAGTTACGATGTCACTGATGCCAAGCTATATCAGCCTTTTCCTTTCCTTTAGATAACATCAATGGCAAGGAGAGAGGAGGCTGGTATGCATGGACAACTGCTGGTCTTTCACAAACAACCTTGCCCAGACTTGTACCTCATAGGGGAACTTTCTAGGTACAATCTCATGGTCGTTCATGACCGATGGGGATCTTTACTACATGACTGTGATTTTTTATCTATAAACGTTGAAGAAAATGGTCATATTTTTTTTATAAGAGACAGATTATATAAAAATGTAGGTTTTACTCTTCTACAACTTTGAATTGATGGGATTCTCAGAATATCTCTTGGAAATTATAAAAAGAAATTGAAGTGATTTACCATGAACCAGGATCTGTTTTAAAAATTCTAATCTTACTCAAATAAAAATGGCCGAAGGACATGCTAAACATTTTCAAACTTTCATTCTAAAACTGAATGCAACAAAATCTTGCTGATACAGTGTGGAAGATAAAGAATTTACAGAATCAGAAATTTTAAGTCTTTTAATGTAGAACTTATTAATTCATCATAGTGGGTACTAGTGTCAGTTGTTACGGGCAATTTCTGTAATGAAAAGCCTGTAAGAGGTTTTTTTGAAATTATACTGTGATCCTGGGCTATCAATTTCTCAAAATAATAAAGAATTAAAACTCATATTTGGAAGCTCTTGTGTACTTTGCCAAATAGATCCATTTCCACTTTTCAAAAATTAATCTGTTAGAGCCAATTTCCTTCTTTCTGGAGATGCTATAAAAGTGCAACAATTCTATCAAAAATGATATGAAATGGGTAGCATAAGGGTGGCTGCTATCAATAACGATTTGAATTTTACTACTTTATTCCTGTTAACACCCATTCATTTAATATTTTAACCCTGCAGTAGAGAATCCTGAATGTGCACAACTTTGTAGATTAACAAGAATTTATCAAAACTGGTTAAGTATTTAAATTTGCATATTTTATTTTTAATAAGTTGACTGAGTGCATAATATTACTTTTATAATTAATAGCCAATGTGATCTCAAAAGCTGAAATATATAATATTCTTTTCTATTCTAGGCACAAGGCTTGAAATTTTTGGGGAGTGGGGGGGCAGTCAATTAGAGCGACCCAGTATGCAACTGGTACCTAATTTATCAACCCCGAGAGGATGAAAAGCACAGTCAACCTTGGCGGAATTTGAACTCAGAACGTAAAGACAGACGAAATGCTGCTAAGCATTTTGCCTGGTTTGCTAACATTTGAAATACATAATATTGTCTGTAATTGTCAACTGTCAAAATAAATAAAAAATGGATTAAATATCATAACATACTTGATAAAGTATATTATGGTACTTTAATGCACTGAATAAAGAACTTTGATCATAAAGAATGTAAAATATATGTAGGCACAGGAGTGGCTGTGTGGTAAATAGCTTGCTTCCCAACCACATGGTTCCGGGTTCATTCCCACTGCGTGACACCTTGGGCAAGTGTTTTCTACTATAACCTCGGGCCGACCAAAGCCTTGTGAGTGGATTTGGTAGACAGAAACTGAAAGAAGCCCGTCGTATATATGTGTGTGCATGTATGTGTGTGTGTGTATATTTGTGTGTCTGTGTTTGTCTCTCAACATCGCTTGACAACCGATGCTGATGTGTTTGCATCCCCGTAACTTAGCGGCTCGGGCAAAAGAGACCGATAGAATAAGTACTAGGCTTCCAAAGAATAAGTCCTGGGGTCGATTTGCTCGACTAAAGATGGTGCTCCAGCATGGCCGCAGTCAAATGACTGAAACAAGTAAAAGAGTAAAAGAGGCACTACAGATGAAACTGCTGTTGCAGCATTATTGTAAGATGGTAAATCTATGACACTCCTCTGCGATAAAGAAAACTGCGTATTTGGTTGAAAAAACTGAAGCTTATGTGGTTAGATACAAGAAGCTGTGAAAAAATGAAAACATTTCCTCATGAAAAATTTTAATTTAGTGCAAAATGAAACATTTGATTCATTGATGACAATAAAACATTGATTGCTTAGCTTGTACTTGTAATACCTCTTTCACATGTACAAATTTAGAATTATACATAATAACTAAGTACAGTTTGGTTTAAGAAAAATGTTTCATTTTATAATAAAACATCCACTCTTGCTTTTGTAGTGAAGAAGCATGTCATTTTTGTACTAAGTGACATGTATGACATGAAATGAAACCTAAATTTTATTATTCAAAAGTTTGTCCTCTTATGTAAAAACCGTGTCCATTTCAGTGTTTGTCAACAGACTTCAAAGGATCTCTTCTTTGTTCTAATAATTTGAATAAATACTTACAACTGATGAATTTTCCCATTTTTCATTCTATGATACAAATTCTCACACAATTATTAAAAACTTAAATAATCTCTTGTCTATTTTTGTTATGCCATTATTCATGCTATTATTCAGAATGAACTGGAGGCTCTCTCTCATGTCTACCAATCTGTAATAGTTCCTTAATAGTCACAGTATTTCTACAGACCACAGGATCCTATATAATTCTTTAGAGAACTCAAAATGTAAAAGATAATAATAGGATTATATAGAACCATATTTAACTATACTTTGAATATATAAAAATGAAACATTTCAAATTGGCAGATTATGTTACCAGATTGTAATTTTTACCTTTAATAACCTGTTTACTCATTTCATCATTACTGACCCTTTGATAATTACTGCCTCTATGCTGGAAAGTAGCCTAGCTGTTTTTTTGTATTTATCTTCTTCTTCTTCTTCTTCTTCTTCTTCTTCTTCTTCTTCTTCTTCTTCTTCTTCTCCTTCTCCTTCTCCTTCTTCTTCTTCTTCTTCTTCTTCTTCTTCTTCTTCGATGAAATGACCATCTAAGTTGTCTTAATCCTTTGTCTGTAATTGTACATCATTCATCTATTTGCATTTCTACCCTGTTAATACTAACCTGCCTTTAATTGAATTTGATTTAATCTAATCTAATTTAACCTATTATAATCATAAATTCATCTCTCAGTTAGCAGACCCTGTAGTAGTTTAGACATTTCCTCATAATGTGCACTCTTCCTCACCCTTTCCTACCCCACCACCTACACTGGAAATCTTTCTTTCTCTCTCCTGTACCAGAAACTCTCTCAACCTCTATTGGAAACTGATCCTCCTTCCTCAGTAGATTTTCATCCACATTACTGCAATATACACACTGCAGTTTGTATTCTTTGCACCAAAATGTGATTGGAAAGTAACTATCAACTAATTAATTAATTAACTGCTTTTAGTTTCATTTATCTATCTTTGTATTAACAATGCTTGCATAGCATTTGACTATTTCTACAAACTTTATTCGCCCATCTTTGTATTAACTATGTTTGTATAGCACTCACTTCTGCTAGATGCAGCTGTGTAACACAAATGAACAATGATAGATTAAATGCAAGGACAACTATTATGACATGTCTGTTGACAAACGTTTTTTGAAACCTTCCTTTCAGAAGTGGAATGCTGTCCCCTTCTCCTTGCTCCCTCCCTCCTCCCCCCTTTGTATCCTTAGAGATGGCACTGTCAATGTAAGCACAATGAAAAGTAGGTCTGGTGAGATTGTTGAGGTTCTTGAATGGAGAAGTGATAGGGTAGGTGGTATGGGCATACCCCTAGCTGAGAAATGGGTGGATAAAGTGACTGAAATAGTCAGAGTGTTCAATAGATTACTTAAGCTTCGACTAGTTTTACAAAATAGTGCCGTGACAATTATCTCTGCCTATGTCTTTCAAATGGATCTGCAAAATAAACAAAAGGATTGTTTTTATGATATTCTTTTGCAGATTACATTAAAAACAAATGATAATGACCTTCTCTTCATGGCTGGTGACTTCAATGAACACATTGGGTAGTAACTGGGTGTTTTGTGCAGTGTGCATGGAGGCCATGGAATTGGTTTCTGTAAGGAGGAGAGAACAAGGTTTCTGAATTTCTGTGATGCAGATAACATAACGATATGCAAAACCAGCTTCAAGAAGCCTGCCAGTCATCTGATAACTTATCAATCTGGTGACCAAGCTTGCCAGATTGATTACATTCTCACCAGAAAGTGAGATATGTGTTTGCTCAAAAATGTAAAGACCTTCCCTAGTGGAGAATGTACTCCTCAGCATAGGGCAGTCATTAGTAACTTCAGACTACAGGCTAGAAGGATTTCAATAAGCAGCCCAGTCTGAAAAGAAAGATCTGGGAGCTTAAGGATCATTTGAATAGCCAGAGATTTAGAGACATCGTAACTGAAGCATGTAATGAGAAAGAAGTGGAGTGACAGACATATAACATAGAGGATAACTGGAACTTCCTACAAGACAACTTACTGAGAGTTACAGACCGAATCAGCAGTGCAGGAGGAGGATCTGAGAATGCAACTGTTAGAATAAGAACTGGTTGGGTGAAGTTCAGAGGACTGCTATCTTTGTTGGTAACAAAGGGTCTCTTCCTCTGAGTAAAATGCAGATTGTGTGAAATATGGGCTGTGACTGCAGACGACATGCAAAAGCTCGAAAGAACTGAAGCTAGTATGCTCCACAGGATGGGCAATAACAATGTGCATATATGACAGTGTGTGAGTGCCTTATGAGAAAAGTTGGGTGTAAGAGGCATCAGATGAAATGTGCACAAGAGAAGAATGATATGGACATGTGATGCATGCTTAAAGTGCCAGTCTGTGGAGTGAATCTGAGGAAGAGGTAGATCCAGGAAATAGTAGGCCGAAGTTGTGAAATGATATCTTTGGAAATGTGATTACAGAGGCGATGACGAGTGAAACTTTTGGCAATTTGCTGTACTTGAGAAGAAACATCAGGCTAAGTGAAATCATAGTCATGACCAGTGCCATTGACACATAAAAGGCACCTGTGCTCGTGACACGTTAAAGGTGCCTGGTTCACTCTGTGAAGTACTTGGCTTTAGGAAGGGCATCCAGCCATAGAAACCAAACCAAAATAGACTGGAGCCTAGTGCAGCTATCTGGCTTACCAGTTTCAGTCAAACCAGCTAAAGTATATCAGCATGGAAAACGGTTGCTAAATGATGGTGATGATGTTGATGATAATAATGATGATGATGTACGTTCTATTAGAGATCAAACACTTAGTGAACTGACATCAAAACGAAGCCACATTCAACCAGTCGTAAATGAAGTAATGAATGATGTAGCCATAGTTCTAGAAGATCCTGGAATAGATTGAAACTACATAAATCCTGTTCATACTCAAATATATGAAAATGGAATACTGAAAATCTTGAAGAAGCCTGAATACATGCAACTTCATAGATTAACCAGAATTTGTAAAAACTAGTTGAGGGTTTTAATTTGTAATTTCTGTTTTTAATAAATTATGACGATAATTTTTTGATTATGTGCATAGTATCACTTTTAGAAATAATAACCAATGTGATCTCAAAAATTGAAATATTGTATGTGAAAAATATAACATGTCTTGAATAACACAACAATGCAAAGTGGACTATAAAAACTGTTATGATTTAATTATTCATAGTCTGATATAATATTTTGGAATGGAATATAAAAATTCTTTCTTCAGATATTGATGGAATTTTATTGAGTTACTGCTATAATATTATTGACTCAGTAAAAATAAACAAATGTGTTAAATATCTGAATGTTCATGATATACGATAACAAAGATTGCATGATATATAAAGTCATATTCATAAGTAGTTAGTGCCAAATTATTAAATAGATAATGAAATATTTCACAGTTCTATATTTAAGAGATGAGGAATTATGTACATTATTTACATTATTTACATTTGACAGATATTTGTCTTCATCTTGTTTGTTGTTAACCACTATGGTTAACCATATTGGTTAAGAGCATGGGCTACTAACCCCAAGATTCCAATTTTGATTCCAGGCAGTGACCTGAATAATAATAATAATAATAATTAACGGCAGTAGCCCAACATGTCGTGTATGCCGACAACAAAATGAAACCATTGACCATGTTGTCTCCAAATGCAGTCTTCTAGCGCCTACAGAGTACCTCAGTAGGCATGATAGAGCTGCACAATATATTCACTGGGTAATTTGCAAAAACCTGGATTTGCCCCATGAAAAAAACTGGTGGGAACACAATCCACCTCCTGTGCTTGAAAATGACCACATCTCACTCCTCTGGAACAGAAACAGAAACAGGATCGAAGCGATCAATGCATTAGCCATACCAGTCGTGACTTACAGTTTCAATATTGTTAACTGGTCAATTACTGAAATATGTCAGCTCGACAGAAAAATAAGGAAACTGTTGACAATGCATAGAATGCACCACCCTAAGGCAGATACAGAACGACTCTATCTGCCAAGAAAAGAGGGAGGCCGTGGTCTTTTGCAACTGGCAATAACAATGAAGATTGCTACAATTGGCCTAGACACCTACCTGAAAAACTCTGAGGACTGGATGTTAAAACTTGTCTCAAAACATGAAAACAAGAAAGCATCATACTCAGTAACAAAACAGGCAAAGGAATATCTAAGTGAATTCCGAATACAACCAATTTCGAAATTAGAGATAGATATACAAGAAACAAGCACAGAAAAAGCTAGGCACATGAAAACCCGTGCCAAAAATGCGGCCTTAGATATTCTGAATAATAAATGGCAAGAAAAACCTCTCTATGGCAAATACCCAAAGAGAGCGAATAATGCAGATATCGACAAAGCCCTGACCCATCAATGGCTAATGGCCTCTGGCTTAAAATCTGAAACAGAGGGGTTTATCATAGCAGCTCAAGATCAATGCCTACCAACAAGAAACTACCAGGCCAACATATTAAAGAACGGCAGTAGCCCAACATGTCGTGTATGCCGACAACAAAATGAAACCATTGACCATGTTGTCTCCAAATGCAGTCTTCTAGCACCTACAGAGTACCTCAGTAGGCATGATAGAGCTGCACAATATATTCACTGGGTAATTTGCAAAAACCTGGATTTGCCCCATGAAAAAAACTGGTGGGAACACAATCCACCTCCTGTGCTTGAAAATGACCACATCTCACTCCTCTGGAACTTCACCATTCAAACTGACAGGAAGATAGATGCAAATAGGCCAGACATTATATTGAAAGACTTCAGACAAAGAACATGCCTCCTCATTGATATGACTGTCCCAATCGATATAAACGTATCTGTCAAGACCTACCAAAAACTGAGCAAATATAAAGATCTTGAAATAGAAATCAGCAAAATGTGGAAGCTGAAGACTAAAACAATACCTGTTGTCATAGGTGCCCTGGGAATGATAGTGAAAGGGACTGATTGCTACCTAACTCAGATACCAGGAAACCCCAAAATGGCAGAAATTCAAAAGATAGTGCTCATGGGAACTGCTCATATCCTACGCAAAATACTCTCTATGTAATCCGAAGGTTTAAAACAAACTTTTTTGTTTATTTATTTTTATTTTTATTTTTATTTTATTTTAATTTTTATTTATTTATTTATTTATTTTTTAAAATTTATTTATTTATTTTTTAAAATTTATTTATTTATTTTTTATTTTTATGTATTAGACATTCACTAGTACAACACCAAAAAAAAAACCCCAAAAAAACCCCAAATATATGGCACAGAACTTCCAACCTGTTGTCTCTTGAGGTCTCTGGGTGAGACTTGGAGCCAACTTGTACAGACATAAAGCAAAAGTCAAACATAGAATAATAATAATAATAATATCGAAAAATACCTTAGGAATGAGAACCCAAGTTTGAAAGTTTCCCAAGACACTTGATGAAGGCGGGAGGGTATATCAGCCGAAACGTTAACAAACAAAATGAGGACAAATATAAATAATGTAAATAATGTAAATGAAAGATTTATCTATAAAAGAGTTATGTTCCAAATATCTTCTGTTACCATGCTTGCTATGTCTATTGATTAAAAATTGATTAAAAGATTATATCTGGAACATACTTTTTTACAGCAGAGGCCTTAAAAACTATCTCCAGTGGTTGGCATGACAAGTTTCTCATTACCAACACTATAAAAACACAATTACTGTGTTTATTAAGAAAGAATTTCTGAAATTTATATAAAATTTATAAATATTATGTATAATATATATGTGTATATATATATATATATATATATATAGCAATAATAATTCTCTAAACGAGATATAGACAGTGACTGCTCCATAACATAAGGGACGTTAGCCATCTGAATGTGGCTAGGAACAGGGCAGGGCGGTGGGGGTGTTACTGATGCATTTAGCCCCAGGCGATCATCAGGAGGGCTGACGTTGATGATCGCCTGGGGCTAAATGCATCAGTAACACCCCCACCGCCCTACCCTGTCCCTAGCCACATTCAGATGGCTAACGTCCCTTATGTTATATATATATATATATATATATATATATATATTTATATTTTATAGAGGGCAAAATTACACATAGATGCCACACGCTAGGAGGGACTTTTAAAGTCAAAACTACCAAAATAAACAAATTGTACCGAATGCAATCTTCGAAGCAGGTCATTTAAAAACAGAATTTAGTTACATATCACCTGTGATTTCGCAATCAATGCAGTATATGCATTTTATGTTCTTCAGTGCAACGAACTCAAGACATGTATTAATAAACAAACACAACATACCAGATAAGCAGCCGCAGCATTCATCGCAGTATGTAGGAATGTTTATCCTTACATATCTATTTAAATAGCAGTCTTTTCGAACTGCATTTCGGTAACAACGTGCTTACTCAGAACAAAATTCAGTACTGAATTATTCCGGTGAAAAATATAAATTTAAAAATAGGATAAAATCTTCATAAGAAATTATCAGGTAGTTAGCGTGAAAAAACCTCGTAAGAGAAAAAATCTGTAAATTTTTTCAATTTATAAATATATATATATATATCATCATCATCATCATCATCATCATCATCATCATCCTCATTTAACGTCCATTTTCCATGCTAGCATTAGTTGGATGGTTCAACCAGGGTCTGGGAAGTCAGGAGGCTGCACCAGGCTTCAGTCTGATCTGACAGTGTTTCTACAGCTGGATGCCCTTCCTAATGCCAACCACTCCGTGAGTGTAGTGGGTGCTTTTTATGTGCCACCAGCATATATATATATATATATATATATATAATATATATATATAGAGAGAGAGAGAGAGAGAATTCATTTCTTAAATAGGCACAAGGCTGAAAATTTGTGGTAGGTCGAGTGGAATTAGCCAATGAAATCAACTCTAGTACTTGACTGATATGTACTTTATTCAGATAGATGAAAAGCAAAGTTATCTTTTGTGAGATTTGAACTTAGAATGTAGATACCTGTAACTAAATACTGCAAGTATTTTTGTCTAATGCCTTAATGATTCTGCCAATTCAATAGAATTGAATATCAAATGCTAAGTCTTAAACACTTTGCAATAATTTGCTATATTTTGAAATGTGCAGTACTGTTGTCATTGTTGCTGTTACTGTTTAGTGTTATGGTAGCTCTATTGAAGTGATGATCATCTAATATTTAAAGCATAGTGCATTCAGGACTATCTTATCTTAGATGCTCGCATCTATTTTTAAGTAAGGGATGATTTGTGGAACATTTTGTTGCTGCCATTTCTAGCAAGTTAAGGAACCACACAGAAGCACCCTTTTGGGCTGAACTAGTCTATACAGTCAAGCTTCATTTATATGATCTCTGTTGGTCCTGCAGATTGTTTAGCATTTTTGTTGAGTTCCACCAACTTCTTTTTTGTTTCTCTTTCCCTTAAGTGCTGTCACAGACTGCCAATGCCAGTCCGGCACTGATTACAATCTAGGTAAAACGAACAGCGGTTAGTGCCTATGATATTTTGTATCTGCTTTTATCTACTTACATGTTGTCCATCCATTAGTGAAAATGTTTTCCAATGTTAACAAGAATAACTATCTTGAGAAAAGAGTGAAAAAGAAAGCATGGAACTCTAATATGGCACCAAAAAATTGAAATAATTCAGCTTCTGAAAAAAGGTAAACACTGGAATGCGACCATTTAAGAATATAATGTAATTTCCTCAATGCTTAATGACAATAAAAAAAGAGAAAGACTAGTTAATGCAAGTTATGGCTGGTTCAGAGACAAGTAAATAAATGTTGATGTGTGGCAAACATTAAAAGAATCAAAATTGTCAGAGCTATATATAATGTTATTTAAATGGTTTTAATACAAATCAGCCATGGGTTATTGAAAAGACCAAGCAGTTTCACATAATTATGGTTATTGCAAAGAATTGTGTGTTTACACTTAGGTAGTTTTGAAAATTAAATACAATATGACAGAAAATATTATTTGTTTGATGAAGATCTGGCGGATATTGAGGTTATTAGAAAAACGGTTACATATTTGAGGACCAAGTTAAAACATGACTTAATTCCATTGCAAATTTATAATGTGGCTAAAAGAAGGTCACTTAAATAGCATTCAGTACACACTGTAAAGTGGCTGCGTTTGGAAGGGCATCTAACTGTAAACACCTTGCCAAAACTGACCTTGTCTGTGCTTGTGCTATGTAAAAAGCACTAAGTTCACTCTACTGAGTGGATGGTGTTAGGGAGAACATCCAGCTGTAAAAAATCTTGCCCAAACTGTCACAGAAGTATGGTGCAGGCATCTGCCTGGCCAGCTCCTGTCAAACTGTCCCACTCATGCCAGCATGGAAGACGAATGTTAAACGATAATAATGATGATGATGATGATGAGGATGTTTAGGGTAGCAAAAACATGACATATCTTACAGGCTTTAATCCTTTAGCATTCAAACCAGCCAGATCTGGCCTCTCACCTCAACCCTACAATGTCATTTTAAAACTAAATTATCACATCGTTGAAATCTCAAAACAACAAGATAATGTACAGTATTTACATTTGACAGATATTTGTCTTCATCGTGTTTGCTGTTAACACAGTGTTTCAGCTGATACACTCTCTAGCCTTCATCAGGTGTCTTGGGGAAATTTCAAACCTGGGCTCTCATTCCTAAGGTATTTTCAATGTTGTTATCATTATTATTATTATTATTATTATTATTATTATTATTATTATTATTATCATCATCATCATCATCATCATTCAGGTCACTGCCTGAAATTGAACTCAGAATCTTGGAGTTAGTAACCCTCACTCTTAACCACTATGCCAAATGCCCATGGGCAACATAATGGATGATTAAATGAAAGCAATTTGAATAAATAAGCATTACAGTACACTTGACAGAGTAATCTGAATACTAAAGAATTGGAGGAGATCCCCTTCGGTCATGAATGACCATGCGATTGCACCTAGAAAGTTAACCTCTGAGGCAGTAGTCAGAGCAAGATTGTTTGTGGAAGATTAGCAGTCGCCCATGCATACCAGCCTCTCCTCTCCACACCACTGATATTATCCAAGGGAAAGGCAAAGGCCGATACAGCTTGACACCAGTGATGTCGCAACTCATTTCTACAGCTGAGTGAACTGGGGCAATGTGAAATAAAGTGTCTTGCTCAAGAACACAACATACAGCCCAGTAGGGAATCGAAATCACAACCTCATGATCGTAAGCTCTACGCTCTTACCACTGACTCATGTGCCTTCACACTAAAGGATTAACTTAATAAATTTAGTACATGTGCCAATGCTAGAAGCTGAAGCTTCTTGCTATTGGGGAGCATAAAGACCCTATGGCATACAAGGAATGAGCACTTTGAGCTGTTATTGCCAGACGAAATGCTTTGCAGTAGTTCTTCTGTCTCTTTTGGCTCTCACTTCAAATTCCACAAAAGTCAATTTTACCTCTCCTCCTTTCAGGATCAATGAAATATAGTACCAGACAAATACTGGGTTCAATAATATATACTACCCCCCTTCAAAATTGCTGTCCTTGTACCTAAATCAGAAACCATTCTTATCATTATCAATTCTCAAAGTGTACATAATTATTCAATTTGTTCCAAAGCCAGACTATAATTATAGCATTACCACATGAAATTTTCTCTGAGGCACATGATAAAAAGAATTATAATTACTTGAGAAAGGCATGCCCTGGATACCCAGGGTTGGGCAAAACAAAGAAAGCTTGTTTTACAGACATTTTCTGATTTATTTAAATGCACATTTTCACTTTGAAAATGACTACCAAGTCAAAAATTGAATGAGATAAAACATTCCTTTACAAATGGAAAACGTCATACAAAACAAAATACATAACTATATGAAGAAAAAGAAAAAGAAAAACAGAACATTTAAATGAAAAGTTAATAGATTGAATATTCTAAACCATTTAACAGATTGTTTTGAAAAAAAGCAATAACAATATCACTAGTAATGACAGCTGTGCTAAAGCTAATCTTGCTCAATCCTAACACACAAAAAAAAACTTTTTGGACATAACACTGATGAAAGACAAAGCTATAGTTGGAAGAATTTTGTAAAATACCACAGAATTTTTTCTTTTTTTTTTGCTGTATAATTTAATCAAGAGAGTGTTAAGAAAATATTACATTTCTGTGCATTTGAAAAGATAGAGGTGGACTACAGATACCCTCATGACAAAAAGTACATCAAGTACATCAAGTGACTCAAGGTGTCTAGGAAGAAAACTTCTCAACTTTTAAAGAAAAAGTTATAACACTATCTTTTCAAGTCAAGTTACTGGTTGAAATTGTTGGACATATCATAAATCATTTTCTGTTATAGGTACAAGGTCTGAAATTTTGTTAGCGGGGATAGTCAACTATACCAACCCCAATGCTGAACTGTTACCTATTTCATCGACCTTGAAATGAAGGACATCAATGCCAACCCAAGCAGAATTTCAGCTTAGAGCATAATGCTGGAAAAAATGTCCCTAAGTATTTTATCTGATGTGCTAATGATGCTTCCTTTTTGTTACTGTTGGGCATAACATACATGGCACCAGAAATGCTGTAGATCTATGGCTGGTCATCACTTTTGTATGATAGTATAGGTAAGTGGTTAAAGCAAGACTAATGAGAGGTGTTATGTGGTCAGGGAACATCAAAATAGATCCTCAAAGACCATAATGTATCTGTACCCACTTGAGGGCACCAAGACAAAGAGCATGAAATTGATGATGTAGGACAAAAAACATAGTTACTATATTTATCACAGTAGGAATCTCTTTAGAGCTTCTTGTTCTGAAGAACTAGAAAGCACAGGCAAGAAGTTCAGAAATGGAAGTAATGGAAACCAGCTGAGATAGCAATAAGAACAATAAGACTCAGTTTCCAGAGCACCATCAATCAATGCTTTAGAAAAAGCAAGAGAAATTGCTTTATGCCCGGCCTTGGAAACATGTGAGAAAACATTTTGTACCTTAACAATAACAATCCATAGCACTTCTTTGTCATGTGATGAAGAATAAATAATGGTTGTTGAGGAAAGTGAACAAACAGTGAAATAAAGCACAAAAGGAGGAAACAGGCAAAAAACATTCACACAAAAAAAAATATAAGAAAACTAATATGGATGAGGAGAAGCAGCTTCCTGAAAACAACAATGATGCTTCTTTCAAAAAATTATGCAAACGATGAAGTGCAGGATGAAGAACTAAACTTTACTGTTCATCAAAAATCAGGAAATTTAAAGATAAACTCACACACCTGTGGTGTAATGGATATTCTTATTAATTAAAACTAATACAGGTACAGTTAAATTTGGTACATAAGCAACATGCAAACGATAGATAACTAATAAAAACAAAATAAAACACTATACCAAACTTTTAACATCATACCTGAAGATGTTGGTGTTTCTCAATGCCAACCAACTCAAAGATTTTTTACCAGAGCTTTTGGGTGTACAAGACAATATGATCAATGACAAGCAGAGATATGGGATTTTCTAGCTCAACCTTGCTAGTAATTTTTTATATTTATTTCCATTAATAACATCATGTTTCAACTATTGTTTGATCAGAGATACCCATCATGACTACCTGTATACCCATGAAGCCCAGTATACCCATCATGGCTACCCATCTGATAAGGGTACACTAAGCACATGCATCACATATGCGCATGACATGGTGATCTTATATTAGGATAAACAGCACATGATCTTGCAAGTAGGTCCCAGTTAGAATTTTCTTCAGGTAGTGTAGCCCATCTCACTCAAAATGTCCCTGAATAAGGGTTATTTAAGGATGTTGAATGAAACACCCATATTTCCAGAGAGGAATTATTCAAGCCCCAAAGAATTCCTCTCAACACATAGCTGTGATGCTCCCCCACTACTTCTGCTCGTGATCAGAGATGCACGTATCGTCAGCCACCAAAGGACATGCTTAACTGGTTAAAATCAAGCAACTGATAAGCAAATCTGTGGTATTGAGCGGAATATATGCTGCAGCCCATCTTTTACACCAAGACAAAGCATTTACATGATAATATTTCCAATCAGTTAAGATCAGAAGCCATGAGAGCCAGTGCCTGGTGCTGAATCAGCCCAATTATTATTATTATTATTATTATTATCATTATTATTATTGGTTGATAAAATATTTAAGGGGTTGTGTAATTGACTAGCTTCCTCCCCACAAAATTTCAGACCTTGTGCCTATAGCAAGAAAAAGAAGAGTCATCATTGTCATCTTCACCACCACCATCATCATCGTCATCATCATTACTGCAAGAAAAGGATACATTTCAGAATGTTTTGTTGGTTACACTATTCTTAAGCAAAAGACCGGGTGATAATGACTTGAATGACTTTGATGATAACTTTTTTTTCAATCAGGTCCACCTCTGGTGTAAAACAACAACTGACATCTATTTTATTTGTCACTCATACACGGAAGATACTTCAACTAATGAAGTATTTGAACTCAAATCAAATTAGATTATATACACCACCACCACCACTTTTGCAATCACTTTGTAATTAATCTAAAATACTTGTTTGTGAAAGTTCCTTCTTTTTTAGTCATTCATTTTACAATGAAATTATAATACTTTACGACCAGGTGGGAATTTTCAGCTAGTTATAATTTGCTCCTTTTTTTTATTGAAATATGCTGTGAGAAAATAGAGATTACAATCTGAATAAATCCTTGAAACTCTTCACAGGCCTTTTGTTTTTCTCTCATTAGTATAATAACAAAACGCGGTGAGTTTTTGTTTCAAAATATTGACCTTGCATTTATAATTATTACCATCATGGTTATATATATCATGAAATGTTCCCATAATTTGCAAATTAATTATTCATTATATGCATATCTTCTTATGTATATGTGTATATATACTTGAATCGTACATACACACATACATGTATGTATGAGTTTCTATTGTTTTACTGATTCCTTTTTCCCAATGCACAGGTGTTGCTGACAGTATAAATACCAAATTTCACTGAGAATCTTCGTAGGTAAAGTTAAATATCAGCTACCAACAGACGCCATCTGGTAAGTAGTTGACTAATTTAATTGATATTTTAGCTACTATTTCTTATAACAAATTTCTCCTTCTGCATTAAATTTGCCATCAAATTTGTCACTGATTTTAAAATTTCATAATATTCCTAGTAAGGTTTATTTAATACAATAAGTATGCATCTGATTTTATACATACATAGATCACACACTGTCACAGACAGACACACACATATATAGATATAGGTATATACAGATATAGATAGATAGATAGATAGATAGATAGATATATAGATAGATAGATAGATAGATAGATAGATAGATATGTGCATTATGCATATATATGTGTGTATACCTATGTGTATGCATGAGAGTGCACATGTGTGCGTGTTTGTACACCACCACTGCTTGAAAACTGTTGTTGGTTTGCTTAGGTCTCCATAACTTAGTAACTTGGTACAAGAGACTGATATAAAATGTACCTGAGCTTATGAAACTGAATTCTAAGGGCGATTCAATTGACTAAAAGTTTTCAAGTCAGTGCTCTAGCATGGCTGCAGTCTAATGATTGAAAGAAATAAAAGATAAAAGATAAGATAGTCATACAAGTGTTACTTATAATGTTTAGAGGGAAGCTTCTACACCATCATACAAGCCTTTTGACTTACTGTTTTTCATATGGTTATAAAATATAACTGATATTCTTTGGGTAGAAAGTTTAAAAGAAAAACCTGCTTTTATCCAAAGAATTTAGGAAGATATACAAAAGTATCACTAATTATGTTTTAAATGACACTAACATATAATAAGGCTATGAATGGACAATGTTTTCCAACCAGATCAACCGTTGGTATGGATTTTCTAAAGACTTGGATATATTTTTAAAAGTCTACAGCATACCCTAGACATTTCTTATGGTGTACCATAGCACCACAGCAATCATTTGAAACTGCTAGAAATAGCTGTCTAATCTTTCATGTTACACACTTCCCAATGTCAGGGGAAGAACATATTTGATAATGTTATCGCAGCTACATTATGGAATGGTTACAAATAAAGTCTTGCTCAATAAAAACTGACCTTGGTCTAAACAACAAGAACATAATAATAATAATAATAATAATAATGACAAAACAATTGTTACTTACATAAGCTTCAATTATACAATAATTTTATCCTTTGCAGCAATTGATAGTGCTTTATTATGATATGCAATTATGGCTATATGGACTAGACTAGTTAAGAAGATTTAAGTGTTTTTGGCCATAGACAGAACACAGAATTAAGATATAAACTGTAAATCTTAGAGATCATATACTCTGTCATTCAATTCATTGAAAATTGTATGTTGTTGTTGATGCTGCTGCTGCTGCTGCTGATGATGATGATGATGAACAGACGGGTGGAGGAAAAGATGAAATGGGAATGTATTTCTGTAGGATTTCTTTCAAATATATTATTATTAAGCAAATAAAATCAATAAATACTACTGATCAAAATAACTCTCAGATGACATAAATAAAACTCTTTAATCACAAATCGTCTGTTATCCTATATTTCCATTCTGAACGTATACTTGGCAACACAAACAGATGTTCTTTCATCTTATGTTTATTCGGTAAGGGTCAATTCTAACATATATTTCTATGTTTATTCTCACTTTACTCTGAAACTGATAAGTCTTCTGTAATGTTGTCATCATTGTTATATTTATCGCTGTTACTTTTATTTAGCCTCAGGTTTATGTAGATTGAAGGGACCTCTGACTGAAGCTATTCCATCTGTGGTCAACCTGTCTTAGTTTGAATTTCAGACTTCATTGCCCACTGTATCCTTGATTATTTAAAACAGTAGAGTTTGATTTCAGGGAGGTTTGACTGCTATTTCTTGGTGATTCAACAATCACAAAAATATTACCCCTTTGACTCACATTCCCTTAGGTTGCCTAATGACAATAGATCTCTGTAATATAGATACAAATATAAATTCATGATTTATCAAATCTTACTACTTGAGTAAATCATTTCTTAAACACAGAATGTTGTATACTTGCTCTGCTTTCAACCTATGAGATGAGGTTACGTTGGGGCATCACCTTCAAGGACTTTTAGTCAAGTATGTTAGATCCTAGTAAGTTGTCTTGCCCTTGGCAGGCCCACCTTCATGTAAATGAAAAAAATTCCTCAGACCTAAATACTACAAGGTATTTTTATTCAGATCTTGTTTATCAAGATTACACACACATATGTATTAATGTGTGTGTGTGTGTGTATTTTAATATTATCATCACTTCTGAAGAATTATCCATATTCTCAAGTGCAATACTAGGTGTGAAACCAATGATGATATTCTGACCAGTTATATGCCATAACCAACAATATACTGCTTGATGATATATAAAAATATAACCCCTCTATTTCTGCAGGATTGTCTTTATAGTTTTATTGACTGCCCTGGGAAAATCAATATACCGGGCCCTATAGTATTTCTTATTGACAGCAAACCACATTATACATAGATCATAATTGTGAGGCCCCTAGGCAACTGCTCAGTTTACCTATACCTTAAGACAACTCTCAGCATGCTTTTTTTAAACTTATGGCTGATAAACTGGTAATAAATATATATGTATGTATCTATGGATGTATGATTTTTCTTTACATTTAAGTTTTGGAGAGAGTTCAAGCTGGTTGTTAACATGCTAACAAAGTAACTGGACGTTTTGAGTTAAGAGAGTTTCTGCTATTTGTAAATACATGGTTGAGTTGGAATGTCTTATAAATCTTCACTGTGCCACTGTAAGATTGGCTTTGGAGAATCCATGTCAGTTTCTTTTGCTCTTTTCCTGTGACACTGAGTATCTCTAAGTTTTTGTCTAAATTTGTTGGTATGTATGCATGTATGTATGTATGTATGTATGTATGTATGTATGTATGTATGTATGCATGCATGCATGCATGTATGTATGTATGTATGCATGCATGCATGCATGTATGTATGTATGTATGTATGTATGTATGTATGTATGTATGTATGTATGTACGTATATGTATACATGTGTGTGTATGTATATATGCATGTATGTATGCATGTAAGTATGTATGTATGTATGCATGTAAGTATATATGTATGTATGTATGTTTGTATGTATGTATATGTATGTATGTGTGTGTACGTACATATGTGTGTATGTATATATGTACGTTTATATGCATGCATGTATGTACATACATATGTATGTCATGAACTCATAGACTTCCCTGCCATAGACAACATATGAGGGTTCTGAAATTTCTTGCCGAACCTGCACAGATTATTTGTTTACAGAGATCGAATGTATATTCTCTATATTAGCTCCTTCCCTTCCTCAAACCACCATTGCCTGAGGTGCATGATGTGCTATACATTAGATGTTCAAAGAATCATAGAGCAATGTGAAATAAGTGTTTTGCTCAAGAACTCAACTCATCCTGATCCAAGAACTGAAACCACAAGCTTGCAATTAAGTGTGCAACATTATAACCATGCTATTTCAATCTACCAAATTTCCCTCACAAATTATTTGTCAAATGAAAGTTTTGAAGAAATCATTTCTGAAGTACACAGCCATACCAAAGTATATATGGTAAATGGCTAAATCTAATCCAGATGTCTAATAAATAGATTTTTTCCATTAAAAGTTAATACATTTTTTATTAAGTTGTAGTTATTCAGTAAATTGGTTATCTTTTACTTCTAAAACATTATATTTCCTAACGTTATTTGTATGTAAATACTTATACTAAATAAGCTTAAGTAGTTAATACTTTATAACTTTCCAGAATAAATTCTATATCTTTTATATTTATTAATACTCTATCTAACACATTACACACATTTCCCCTTTGCAAAATTATATTTTCTATTATGTCAAAACGATTTGCGTTTCACCATGCATTTCCTTATCGAAATGGTTTGGCATATTCTCATTAAGAATAAACTATCTTACTTTTGACAGCTCATTTTCAAAAAACAAGACAATGGCTTCAACTTCACTCCTGATTTGCCTATTTGTTACAGGTAAGATTTATAAATCAATTCCTAATTACTTCTGCAAATGCACACATAATATTTTATCATATTACATTTGTGTGCTGAGCAGTGCACTTACAAGAACAGACACTTGAAATTCATAAACCACTTAATACAAGTATCCTGAATAATTTTATTTATAATTAAGAGAAACTAATGATGGAAAGTAGTTGATTTGCAGATATATTTTTCAGGATAACCTCCATAAATACAGTTGCCAAGTAACAGAAAAACCAAGCACTACTTCAACAAAAACCCTAAGTATGTTGATAGTCTAAGACTTACCATGCAAAATCCTACAGATAACATATATCAAATCAAGAGTCCTTAGACATTTCTATCCATGAATTTAACTTTTTGTTAACCAAGAGTTTTTATTTAGATGTTGGAGCCATTTCAAGTCCTGGAACCTTTTCCAAAAGAAAGAGAAAGTTACATTTCTTTATTAACATACTTTTATAATGTCCAAATGTGCCAATTTACTTGTATACATCTTAATATTATTTTAAGTTTATAAATGAAAACTCATATCTATCATCATCATCATTTAACGTCCGCTTTCCATGCTAGCATGGCTTGGACGATTTGACTGAGGGCTGGTGAACCAGACGGCTGCACTAGGCTCCAATCTTGATCTAGTAGAGTTTCTACAGCTGGATGCCTTTTCTAATGCCAACCACTCCGAGAGTGTAGTGGGTGCTTTTACATGCCAGTGGCACGGAGGCCAGTCAGGTGGTACTGGCAACGACCTTGCTCGACTCTTTTTACACATGCCACCGGCACAGGTGCCAGTAAGGCGACGCTGGTAATGATCACGTTCGAATGGTGCCTTTTACATGCCACTGGTATGGATGCCAGTTAGTCGCTCTGGCAATGATCACACTCGGATGGTGCTCTTAGCACCCTAGACACCAAAAATTATATATGTTTAAAAAGATGATTTTTGTAAATCAAAGACTATTTTCCCTTCATATCCAAAGCATTTGTGGCTTATAATTGACAAATTACTTTTCTGTTTAAATTTGCATAATGTCATATAAGAATTGTCAGTATAGAATAATGAAAAGTTGTATGTAATATGCAATTGACTGCTATCACACAACTCCTAATAAGAGCCAAAATTTGAAATTCATTGTCATGTTGGAACAACATCAGCAATGTATTTAGTTTCAAACTTGAGTGGTTTTATAACAGAAACTGTCTTTGGTATTTTGTAGAAATTGAACAGATTACAATCTCTCAAAAATATCAAATTTTGAATGTAAATATAATGTAAACATTAATAATAGGTGACCACCCAAGTAAAAAGTTAATGAATTAGATAAAGAGATTAATAAAATATTTAATAAATAATGTATTAGTTATGAATTAAGAAGTGAATATATTATCGTAAAAAAATTATAAATGAGATTTACTATCAATTTTGTAACAATTTCAGTGTTCGTTGGACTGCTTGCTTCTCCTGCAACAGCTCAAGCTAACTGGGTTGTCGGAGGTAAATATTTTTTTATTTTTTCTTCAAAAGTAAATCAATTTAAATTATTAAAAATGTTGTTTACAAAACAAAATCTAATACAAAATACTTTAAAGTATATTTAGATTGTAACCTGGCATTATCAGTAGTCATAATATTTAGATTAATCATTATGCATTAATGGTTAAACATTATACATCAAACATTAGACATATCTAATTAATCTTCAGACATAATTAATTAATCTTCAAATATAAGTCCTGTTATTATTAATGTCATTTTAAAATGTAATTAAGCAATTTATTAATGTGAAAAAAAAAAGAAAATATTTGCAAGCTTTCTAATTTGCAACAAGTAACTCGACTCAATCTTCATTCATATACACATATATCTGTCTGTATGTGTGTGTATGCATTTATGCGTGTGTCAGCTGAGTATATGTCTATATATATGTGTGTGTATGAGTGCATTAACACATGTCTGGGGTGTCCCAATGAGGGAAATGTACAAAAATTATGAAGTATATTTTCCTTATTTCTTTGAATCAGAAGATTTACTCTTGTACTGCTATGATTTTCATGCCAACCTGTGTGCATTTACTCAGGTGATGAAGAAAAGAATTTTTGCCATCATAGTATGTATATCCAACCAAGAAACTGGAATTAATGATGATGTGAATCATCTATCTATTCATCTGTCTGTCTGTCTATCTGTTTATCTAGTTACCTATCTATCTATACACACACACACACACACACACATATATATTCTCTTTTATTTTTTTATTTTTCACTTGTTTCAGTCATTTGACTGCGGCCATGCTGGAGCACTGCCTTTAATCAAGCAACTCGACCCCGGGACTTATTCTTTTGTAAGCCCAGTACTTATTCTATCGGTCTCTTTTGCCGAACCGCTAAGTAACGGGGACACAAACACACCCGCATTGGTTGTCAAGCAATGCTAGGGGGACAAACACACACACACATATATATATATACATATATACGACAGGCTTCTTTCAGTTTCCGTCTACCAAATCAACTCACAAGGCTTTGGTCGGCCCGAGGCTATAGTAGAAGACACTTGCCCAAGGTGTCACACAGTGGGACTGAACCCAGAACCATGTGGTTGGTAAACAAGCTACTTACCACACAGCCACTCCTGCGCCTATATATATGTATATATATATACATATACATACACACACACACACACACACACACACACATATATATATTTATATCTATGTATAGATACATATATATAAACATATATGCGTGTGTACACACACACATATACATACATATACACATGTATACATATTTATATCATCATCATCATTTATGTTAAATGATGATGATGACTATATATATATATATAATATAATACGCAAATGTAATCGGAAATGTTCTTTGTGAGACAAACCCATTGTAGTTCAGGGTTCTGCCATTAGAAGTCACTTGATGTGACTCTCGGGCATGAGTCTGCTGACTGGCACCATCCACTGAGGTTGTACAGCCACATGGTGTATCTTTAATTTGCAGTGCTTCTCCCTTGTTCATTGATTTTTGTGACACCAAAAAACGAATTGTGTAGAATTTTCTGAATTTATTATAGACTTTAAATCCTTATACAAATAATAAATATATTATTTTTTAAAACAACTAGGAGGATACAATGGCGGTTATGATCAACCAATTGGTCTAACTCAAATCTTGACTAGTATCATACCCTATGTAAATGCATTTGTACATATGCCAAATCTGGATATTACTGCCTACCACATTCCACATCTGGGGTTCATCTATAATTCTAATAATCAATACTCTCCCTATTATGCTGTTGGACATTATCCTTTCGTACACTATTAAGGTAAGTTAAGAATAAATTCTCATATTTAAGTGTTTTTACATGATTTTATTTCTTTAATTCTTTATTCGGTTTTAAACAAAATATATTTATTTGGTCAATTGTTTTACAAATATCTTTCTATGTTGGTATAAGTTAATTAGATATTTATTTGAGGCAGTATATTTAAAGACCGATGCTCTTCCTTTTGTCAGCCTTTTCATGTTTCACAATGTTAAGGGAGTTATCATTCCCACTGCTTCAAGCTTGAAAAATCAGGAGACATGTTTATCTGCAATGTAAATGCTAACAATTCAATTTTCACTTGAACAATCTTCTGCAAGAAATGGAAATAACAACATTCAGACACAAGCATGCACATGTGCGTGCACACACACACACACACACACACATACACGAGCACACACACATGCACACACACAAGCACACACACTATACCATTATTGAAAGCCAGATGCAAATCAGTGATGATGAATATACATATATATATATATATATATATATACATATATATATATATGTAGTATATATATATACATATATATATATATATATATATAGGGAGAGTTTATGAAAAAAACAAAAGACGAAGACAGGTTGTGTACAAAACAAACAGATGTATTAGTATAACCCTCAGGAATAGAAAAAGTCTTTTACGTTTTGAGCCTATACTCTTCTACAGAAAGGGACACAGAAAAAACAAGGAGAGAAAAAAGGAGAGAAAAAGGAGAGTAAAAAAGAGAGAAAAAATGTGTGTAGTGGCTAACGATCTATCATGGTGACTAGTGCCGGACAGGCACTATATATATATATAGGTGGCATATAGAGGCGCTTACACTTATCAAGTATTCACCCTGAATTTATATATATATATATATATATATATATATATATATATATATATATATATATGTATATATATAAAAAAAAATATATATATATATATATATATATATTCTATTGTGTCTGGGGAGAGTCATTTTCTGTTTGTATCTTATCATGTAACACACCCACAGGTAAAATTTCCACGTTTTCTTATTTTTATTGTCCTAAAATTTTCGTTGCGTCTTGCAACATTTTCAGTAGTTTTGAAGTGTTTCAATAGTTTTCAATAGTTTTTAAGAATCAAAACTATTGAAAAGTTTGCAAGACGCAACGAAAATTTTAGGACAATAAAAAAAAAAAAACGTGGAAATTTTACCGGTGAGTGTGTTACATAAGGCACAAAAAGAAAATGACTCTCCCCAGACACAATAGTATATGCTTCAACACACGAACTCATATAAAAATCTTGCAAACCAATTCCAGAAACGAAATATATATATATATATGTATGTATATACATTACTGATAAAAATGGTAAGACAACAAAAGAATGAAAGAGACCTCGGCATCCGAAACTTGGAGTTTTATCATGGTTACCAAATAATTGGAACATAATACATTTACAGATATATATATATATATATATATATATATATACATATATATATCAGGGACATGCAACCTAGGTTAACAAGGTAGGCAGTGCCTACCTTGAATAAAACAGATCAATAACAACATTTTACTTTTATGGGAAAATATGCACCTAATTCAATAAAATTATAAATGTTGCTCAGATTACTATGCATAAAATGCAAAATATTTTATTATTTTGTAGATTAAGTAATTATAATTTGCCCCCACCTTTCAATCTCAGTATTTAAGCTATGCATAGTACTAAAGTAGTATACAAGTTGTATACATTCCTCCAACAACATTTTCTTTACGTGCTATAAAGGCAGAAGTAAATCTGCCTTCAACTCAGTCATATGGCTGTGTTTTACTTATTTTTTGTGTGTTTTATTACATAAATATCACCAACTGCCTACCCTGAGTAATTACTTATGGCATGTGCCTAATATATATGTATGTATGTATGTATGTATGTATGTATATGCCAAGTTGTATAAAAATTTAGCATTGAACTGAAAGATTATTCACTACTTTTATGTAGAGGACATATTTATTAACATTTTGATGGTAACTTTTAAGGTGTTGGTTTGCTAACCATCAGATACCCTGATGAAGGTGTGCCACTGTCACAGTCAGTCTTTTCCTTGGTACATTCACACCCACCCACACGCATGCACACATGCACACATACACACACTCTCACACACATCTTGCACAAACTATAAATAAATGGTTACCATCATAAAAGTCGTTGCAGTTATCTGCATTCTTCCATGAAAGTATGTTCAGTCATTGTGTTTTTCATGTATGAAGGATGAGAGGAAATATACCTTGCCTGGAGAAAGGTGAGGGTAGGTAACAGCAAGAGTATCCAGTTATAGAAAAAAACTGTTGCAGAGAATTCTCTCTTAGCGATGCAAGTATAAAAATGCTGCTGTTAAACCTATAATGATGTGGATATGGATTTCATATGAGTTCAATAGTTTGAAATTAATACATTTCAAGTATAGTGATTGTAAAATAGCATATTAAATTCATAAACAGTTGAATTTCTTAGAATATCTCCTAATGTGAACCTGCCACTAAAATCCTTTCCTGCATATCTTTTGAATCCTCTTTGTAAAGCTATGGGCTTTTTTGTGTACAATAAGCCTCCATATCCATAAATCCACCAACAGAACCATGAACATGGTTACGAAACTGATAGGCATCAATGCAATGATATCAAATGGAATTGATTGTGTAAACATATAATTATAGCAAGTTTCTGACAATTTGAATTCAAAACATAGTTTTCATTTCAAGTTGCAGTCATTTCACTTTATTCTCAAATACCTTCAAGAAAGTTATGAGCATCAATCTATTTCATTTTTTGCCCCTGTAAATCTAAAAATTCATGCCTTTCAAAAAAAAATCAATTATGTTGACGTATGTCAGTTTCTATGAACAAAAATACCTAAATATATAACGTATTATAGTTTCAACATATCTAAAGCCCAACTATATTTAGTTGTAATTTCAAACAATATATACTCAGTATGCCTTTTGTATTGTTTATTGTAAACTCTAAATAGTTTATGAAGAAATTGGAAATTAATGAATTCTGCCTGTATTCAAGAAACAATTTGTTACCATTGTGATGCAGAAAAATGAAAATTCATTGGATATCATTGATTGAAATTGAATAATATAGAAATAGCTAATGAAATGAATTTGGTATAATGAATTCACTGCTATACTGACTATAGATATATTCCATCATGAATATGATTATTGATTGCTTGTTGTTAGATTATTAGCCTAAATTAAGTGTAAAACTTCAAAGACTGAGCATGAATATATTCCACAACAGTATGATGTTGGGAATAACGCTTCAGTTTACAATGAAGGGAAAACAGTTACAACTATAAGAAAACTTTTAAGATTAATAAAATTATAATTGGAACATAGAAATCAATGTCTTTCTAAATTCTTTAGACACATGGCTATTCAGGCGATATTTTTGCTTAAATTTTTTTTCCTGCTTTGTCTAAATTGTTCAATTATATATAATGGTAAATTAATCTATAATACTTCATTGAATTAAACGGACCTCAGCAAATTTTATTCTCTAGTAGAGACTCAAGATAAGTTTGGCTTCCATTTCTGAATCCTAAAGTACAGGAATCTTACTAAATACTATATTTTGGCTTAGTTTGCATTGCCAAGTTCCAGGGAATAGTTTGAATTCAATGTCACCCATCAATAATGCATTTATGGTTGTTAGAGTGAAGATGTGAACATGTACATAAACAAAAGTGCTACTTTTCTTTTAATTATTATTAAAGAAAAAAGTAGTTCAACTAATAGGCAAATTCACTCATTAACATGCTGTATTCTCTGCCTGTGTTTCCATTATCACTACTATCAAAATCCAAATGTTCTCAAAGCATTGTTCTCCCTTGTCTTTCATCTTTACCATATCTCATTCTACAAAATTCAAAGGTAAATACTTATCCAATTTCATGTCTTTTAAAATGACTTACCTGGAACTTGTTCACTCTCCTAGAACATTGAATTCATTGACTTTCCCATTCTGAAAGAACTGCAAAGATTACGCATGCTTCATCCCACCTAAAAGTATTAAAAATAAGTTGGCTAGTATACCATAACTTCACCGAA
Source organism: Octopus sinensis (assembly GCF_006345805.1). Lineage (NCBI taxonomy): Eukaryota > Metazoa > Mollusca > Cephalopoda > Octopoda > Octopodidae > Octopus > Octopus sinensis. Next base: position 20,836,749 of record NC_042997.1, on the reverse strand, counting down.
CATTGGATCCCTTTCCATACGTTAGGAGCAGTAAAATGAAATATAACTGACGAAATATACTGAGCCTAGTAAATAGGTGCCAAACCAAAATATAATTAAAGCTAATTTTAAAATAAACAAAGTAGAAAATATTCCAAGCATTTTTGCTGTTATTAAATTTGTTCTAGTTTATAAATTTGAATACATCTTTTTATGTATCTGCAGCTTAAATTACAATGTAGTACCAAAATAGAAACAAAACAATTGATCAATAAATTACCGTTTTATTTTATTCCTTCAATATATTTATGTATTTTTTTTTATTTTCAGATAATATAGAGAAATGACTAAGCTTAAAACCAAATTACAGATTAAGGAAGAAAAGAAAGTTATATATCACAAATAAGATATTTGTTAGATCAAAGGATTTTTATTAATTGTTTTAAAGGTTCCCAGCAAAATAAAACTTAGATTAATCATGACTTTCTTCTTAATAAAAAATATACTTCATAAAAATATTTCTTTTAAGTTAAACTTGAAATAAAGCCAGTTTTCCTCTAGAGAAATCTTTCCTTCTGAAATAGTATTCCTTAACTCTTAACCTTTAAGTGCTAAACAGAAATAAAATACTATCTTCAGCTCTATTCTTGTGTTAAATAAATGAATGAAGGATTTAGTCTTACACCAAGAGCATAGCAAGCCTTTATTTCTTTGTGTATAAGTCATGTTTGCAATAAATTTCCCAATTTATGCTCTCTTGAATGACATTATGAATGATTTATGAAAAGCTTCAAATAAAAACAATAATATAACTTCAGAAAAGATTTGATCGAATGCAACATAATGTTATTGTAAGCCCTAGCACTCAAAGACATTAGAATATTATTTAATACAGATTGTGGAAAAATAAAAGAAGTAAAACATTTTGGCAAGATATTTTGTTTATAATTATGCTTCAGTAAAAAGACACTGACCAATCTTTGAGATTTTCATGATTTACAATGAACTTCAAAGAAATTCACTTACCAAACAGATCTATGAGTGAAGACATTTCACTTACCAAACTGATCTATGAGTGAAGACATTTCAACCATGACTATTCCCATTTTTATTTCAATACAGTGCAACCAGTATAAAAGAACATTAGCAACAGTAACACATAGATGCACGGTATTCCAAACATCATAGCAGAATTGCAAGAAGTCAAGGGAAAACTCCCTTTAATGAATCACACTCTTTACATCTACCACCAGAATAAATTAAGTTACAATGAAGTTTTTGAGAAAGTGATACAATGACAATTTCATCCTCTATAACAATGGAAATGGTGAAAATTGAACAGGATCTGACGGGTGTAGAACCAAACTGGGTAAAATAGAAATACCTTAATGAACTGAGGATTAGTATTTGCAGAGTCCAAGTATGTGCCAAAAAATAGAAATACCGCCCCTCCAATGACATCTTGTGTCAGAGTGATATGGAACCAAAAACAACAGAATGGTTACTGAGATGCACTTTTGAGGTTGTTCTTCAGAACTTCATTCCATGTCTTGTTGGGTTTCCCACTTCCATGTGTTCCATCCACTTTGAGAGATTGGTATTTCTTTATGGAGCTGTTAGCATCCATCTGCATTACATGACCAAATGAACAGTCTTCTCTCTTGCACACAGCCAATGCCTAAATTCACTCTCAAAACAGTGGCACACTGTCAAACATGTACACTTACATCACACATCCCACAGAGCATACTAGCCTCCTCCTTTTCTAACCTTCACATACTATTATTCCACCACCGTGTTACCCTAGGCCTGGAAGGGACTTTGCACCAGCCACACATTTGGTCTGTGGCCTCCAGCAAGCTATCTCGCAGGAATTCCCAGCTGCTTTCTATGTCACAGGACTGTAGCTTCTCCCTTAGTAACAAATAAGATAGAATTAATTTGATCAAATTCAGGCTGGGAAAACTATTCTTTCCAATCAAGGACTCTTTATTGTTTGAGGTTTATAACTCTAGTTCTCCCACATAAAATGAACAACGAAAACTTGGGAGATAGTACAAATGAGTTTTGTTTTTTCATATGTACTACATATATATATAATACTCATGACATCCTATTATAATTCAGTTCTTGAAGATCTGGTAATATCTAAAGCTTCTTAATTGATTCAGGTATTTATAAGCCCTAAAGAATGTTATGCTTTTTTGTTTGATTGTGTAGTAGTAACTGTTAGTTATGTATACGTATGAAACAACTCAACAATTGTGTAATTGGTGTTCTATTTTAATTGATCTATGATGTCCTCAAATAAGACTTAAAATATATGAAAGATTGTTGGAATAGTAGCACAATAAGAGCTATTGGGTATTTGATGGATGCATCAACAAGTCAAAGAACTATGAGAAAATGATTTTTATTGGCTATTAAAGCAATTTTGATACATTTATGAAAATATTACTTCATATGAGGTCAATATAAATGGTTTGAAACAAAAGAACATATAGTTGACCATATATGCAGCTATAAAAACGCACACACACACATCTATATCAATATCTATATATATCTATATATATACATATATACATATATATGTATACACACAAACACCATATATATATATAGCAAGAACTGCAGTGGAATCACTAGAAGATTAACTGAGAATGTAAATTTCGTTTGTGGTAGATGCACAAAAGCAATAAACACTAAGAACACATTAGAAATAGATTTTCTCAACCAAAGTGGTTGTAGACAATTTCAGTTACCTAGGTACCTAATTAGTTGAAAGTATGGTTGCTACATCATGAATAGATGGAGAAAATTCAGAGAGCTATTACCTCTGCCAGTAACTAAAGGCTCTTCTCTCAATGTGAAAGAGAGACTGTATGGTACTAGAGAATAAACAATAATGCTACATGGACATGAGATGTGGGCCATGAATGTAGAAGACATGTGAAAACTAGAAAGAAATGATCCTGTAAAATTATCCTAACTGTGCCAGCAGGAAATATGAATGCTAAATGATGATGAGATGATGATGATGATGATTTCAATGACGATGATGATGACGACGATGATATAATATTTTATTTTTATATATTATGATATCGTACAATAATAATATGTCAGGATATTGTACAGCAATCAAATTAAATTAACACCTTTCTATTCTATGGTTAAAGAAAACCACTGTGGCTTGAATTTTATTCTTCAAAATCTTTATAAATGACACAAATATTTAAACAGCAAAATGTTATAGTGCAGAGAAGTACTCTTCTTTTCCCTTTTACTCTCTTTTACTGCTTTCAGTCATGTGACTGTGGCCATACTGGAGCACCACCTTTAGTCGAGCAAATCGACCCCAGGACTTATTTTTTGTAAGCCTAGTACTCATTCTATCAGTTCCTTTTGCCGAACCGCTAAGTTAAGGGACGTAAACACACCAGCATAGGTTGTCAAGCGATGTTAGGGGGACAAACAAAAATATATACAAACACATACATATATGTATATATACATATATACATATATACGACGGGCTTCTTTTGGTTTCTGTCTACCAAATCCACTCACTAGGTTTTGGCCAGCCCGAGGCTATAGTAAAAGACGCTTGCCCAAGGTGCCATGCAATGGGACTTAACCCGGAACCATGTGGTTTGTAAGCAAGCTACTTACCACACAGCCACTCCTACACCTAGTTAATATTATGTATATGATCCAGCTTACTGATTATATATATAGAAACTGGATACTGTGTCCTATGTAAAAGTTTGTATATGAAAAAGGATAAATTGTTAAGTTTTGAAAATTGTCTCATACCAGAGGTACTGAAGTATTTTGAAAACTTTTAAGCATTCTGTAAATATTGAGAATTTGGTGCAAAAATGAAGGAATGTAGAAATGCTGTGAAGTGAACACATAACATTGCCTGTAATAAAGTTAATGCAACATCGTCTTCCTCCTCATCATTTAACGTCCACTTTCCATGTTGGCATGGTTTGGATAGTTTGACAGGAGCTAGCTAGGCAGAAGACTGCACCAGACTTCAGTGTCTGTTTTGGCATGGTTTTTACTGCTGGATGTCCTTCCTAACACCAACCTCTCTGCAGAGTGGACTGAGTGCAGATTACATAGCACCAGAGCAGGTGAGGTCAGTTTTGGTATGGGGTTTTTACAGCTTGAGTCACTAACAATTACTGCAAGATTTTTGTTACCAACATCAAAATAAAAATCAAATGGAAATTGTAATTAAGATACCCATACCAGTGACACGTAAAAAGCACCATCCGAACGTGGCAGATGCCAAGCTGCCTGACTGGCATCTGTGTCGGTAACACATAAAAACACCAACCGATCATGGCTGTTTGCCAGCCTCCTCTGACCCCTGTGCCAGTGGCAAGTAAAAAGCACCCTCTACACTCACAGAGTGGTTGGTATTAGGAAGGGCATCAAGCTGTAGAAACACTGCCAGATCAGACTGGAGCCTGGTGCAGCCTCCTGGCTTCCCAGACCCCGGTTGAACCGTCCAACCCATGATAGCATGGAAAACAGACGTTAAACAATGATGGTGATGATTCTCCAACTAAGAGGGAAAATTTTAATTCATTAAAAATATTTTTGTGCTTGTCATTCAGTATCCCAACGTCCATTTGGTTAATCTTCACCTGTGTCATTTACTCTAATATAACCATGGCCCAACAAATGCTCTGAGAGTGAATTTGGTTGAAAAAAACCTATGTAGAAGTCTGATGTACATGCATATATATATATATATATATACTTTATTTAAAGCAGCAGAAAATTCTACAAAACCTGTTACTCTGAGTTTCACGTTGCCGTTCATCGGACAGGTTTTGTAGAATTTTCTGCTGCTTTAAATAAAGCATATTACTCTACCACTGGTATTTGAGTACTCTTTTTTTCCACCTTGATTCACATTTATGTGTTTACTCCGGTATATATATATATATATATATAATATATATATATATATATTTGTGTGCATCTTTGTATTTTTGCATGTCTATATCCAAACCACTTGACAGCCAGGGTTGGTTTGCTTGCAAACCTGTAAATTAGCAGTTCAGCAGTAGAGAATAACAAAGGAAATACCAGACTTTTAAAAAAAAAAGATTGATTTGCTCAACAAAACCTTTCAAGATGGTACCAACATGGCTGTAGTCTAATGACTGAGACAAATAAAAGATAAAAGATATAGATTCTAATGAAAGAATTTTTTACATACTGAGAATTGCTTACAGTCATAATTCACCTAAATGTTTAAGAACACTGTAACTAGTAATATTCTTTAAGAAAACAATCTCCAGTTATTGCTTTTACTCCTTATAATAAAGTGTTGTAAGTTAATTTGTTGCTGCTGAAGTTGTATGCATAATTAAAGGATTGGCAAAAAGCACATTAAAAGTTAAAAAACGTTCATAACAAATCGATAAAATTATGACAACGTGGCTGGTATCACAATTGAATATTTTTTGTGCCTCAAATGTTATGAATATGTTAGTGCTGGTCTAAATTTTACCTGTATTTCTAACGTGTAAACAACAATGCACTTTTTACAATCATTAAACCTCCTACAAAAATAGCAACAAACCATTTTGTACAGTGTCTAGACTTTAACATATATTTCAGATATGATTACATTACTGGGGCTTAGCATATATTGGGTTGTCCGGAAAGTTTATGCCGATTTTTAAAGGAAAGAAAAAGGTCAATAAATACTTGCCATTACATTTTTAATCAACCAAATATGAACCATTTCGTTGCACAATGCATCTCCATCTTCCTTTTAACTTGAAAATATCCTCTTCTCAGAACTGATGTGGTTTCATGGCAAAGAATTCATCAACCATGTTCTAAAATAAGTCGAAAGGTAAGCTACTATAAATCGGCACAAACTTTTCGGACAACCCAATATTTCTTATACATAAAAGTGTCTTAAAGTCTGTGTTTTTCCCTTTTTTAAAAATCAAGTTAATGTTTAGGTTACAATTGGGCTTTCAGAATATAAAGAATCCTATTCATGTGTGAACATGACATTAGCTCTGCTGAAGTATGACTATGGTGTTATACACTCACTGCTGGAAAAATGGTGAAGAAGCAGGAGAGATGATGATGATAACTATAGTCATTCAAAAAAAACAATCATTTTTATGAAGGGCTAGAATTAAAGCATTATTGAAAATTTCACATATGAAGAATATTTCAGTGAAATATAGGATATGAAAATATATAATATTAAATCCCAAATGAAGACAGTTATTGAAGAACAAACCAGATTTATGTAACTACATTAGGAATCCTTTAAACCTATAAACATCTTGATAAATCTACTTGTTGTGAGTCTGAATTTAATAAATTTGGTCAAGGTAACCAACTGAAGGGGAACTGATACAGATGAGACTCATTGAGAATAGAAATCACACATCCTGCAGATCCAAGAGTTACAGTTGGGAGATGTGTTACATAGTACTTGTGCGGATTTCATACAACAAAAAATTATATTGGGTTTTAGAAGAGTTAACATTTCTCATGAAGAAGAGCCAAGAGTTTCTGATATTTATCATTTGGTTGAAAATCAAGAAATTTTTTTTGTGAAAATTCTGTGATTATGAACATGCAATATGTTTATGGGAAATATGCAGTATTTGAGATTAAATGCAAATTATGGAACAAAAAGAATAATTTTTCAGCAATTTGTAAATTTATATATAAAAATAGGGTAGAACATGTTAAAACAATTGTAGATAAATACTCCATAACAGCAACGAATGTATTTACATAACAAGGCAAAAAAGTATCTTACTTTAAGTTAAACTGAACAATATCAATTTAAATATGCAAATCAGATCTAGTAGCAAGATAACCATAATTCCAAGAAACTTCTGGATACACACTGGTCAACCCAAACTGCATGACTAGTGACTGAGACTTTTGGAAATATGCTGTGCTTGAGAAGACCCGGCAAGCCAAATGAGACCATAACCTCATGGCCTATGCCAGGAGTGTAACCAGCCCACTTATGCATACCTTTTCCTTCTTTGGACACTAAAAATCTGCTTGCAAAGACCTGTTGAGGCAAGTGAAATCAAATTCAATGACTGGCATCTGTGTTAGTAGGGTACCAAAAGCACCATCCGAGCATGATCGTTGCCAGAGCGGCTAACTGGCTTCCATGCTAGTGGCATGTAAAAGGCACCATTTGAGTTTGATCGTTACCAGTGTCGCCTTACTGGCATCTGTGCTGGTGGCATGTGTAAAAAGATTCATGCGAGGTCATTGCCAGTACCGCCTGACTGGCCTCCGTGCCGTTGGCACATAAAAGCACCCACTACACTCTCAGAGTGGTTGGTGGTAGGACGAGCATCCAGCTGTAGAAACTCTGCCATATCAAGATTGGAGTCTGGTGCAGCCATCTGGTTCGCCAGCCCTCAGTCAAAATCGTCCAACCCATGCTAGCATGGAAAGCAGACGTTAAACGATGATGATGAATGCTGGACTGTTAGGGTTAGATCTTGCTTCAGCTAGTGTATTAGAATCTTAAATATAAAATGTACAGTCTGTCTAGACAACAAGTTTGTATCATGGTTAAATGGTGGTTGCCAATATCAAGTGTATCCAGTTGCCTCAATGCCAGCCAAATTTTCAGAAACAATTCCACTCAGGGAAAATAGATGTAAAACTGTAAAAGAAAAAGGAAGCATTACAGACTTGAGTGGTCACTTTTGTCTGAAACTCCTCATTTCATATTTAATAATCCTGTCTTGACTGTTCATATTTTCCATAAAGAAATATGATATGAACTAGCTTTCTGTCCTAATTTACATATTGCCTACTCTACTATATCGTAAGAAACTCCATTAAATTCTTTCTATGGATTGATAAATCAAAAAGCTGCTACTAAATCCTAGCCATAAAAAGACACTATAATCAGTATAATACATGATTCCTAGAAGCACAGCTTTAACCAAAAATAGAATTTTACTTATTCTGAAGAAGTTACTTACATGGTATTAACAGATAGCAATTGCTTTTAGCCATCTCTGTGAAGAAAATATCAAGATTTAATTCTGGGAACTCTGTTGGAAGTCAGAGACAGCTATGTGAAAATGTAGCTTTATTTTATTACTTTCAGAATACATTGTGTTTTTCTGTCTGATAAAGAAAGATTGAGAGATTTTATTAAAACTTGGCCAAAGTTTAAGCTGATGTTGGGAGAAACCAAAAGAGGGAACTAAAACTATTTAAGAAAAGCATCAGAAATAAAATAAAATTTATACAAAGAAAGAAAAATATTACTAAAAATTGTGATTCTGTCATGACTTGATGAAACATGTTTTTTCAAAATTCATCAGAAGGGTTGTGTGCTTCCAAATATATGAAGGAATGCAAAGATTTTTAGCAAAAAATGCCAACTTTGATGTGATGTTATAATTATCAGGTGTTAATATGCCCAAGTTTATAATGTAGTGAATAACTTCAATTATTTGTTTTATATCAATTTGTGTGAAGTGGAACTAAAATTTCCATAAAAATATTTTATTGCATTAATGACACTAACATTGCCATGACATTAAAACTCACAGGACAGTTGAAGAGTAATTTCCTTAAAAGGATGCCTTCAGTATTAGCACCACAGACAAGAGATAAGAGCTGCTTCTGTAAAATGACTCAAACATTATAGTAATATTCACACACTGGCATTATCGTCATCAAACAGGAACATATCAAACTGAGTGTCAGAAGCCATCATTAAATGGATGAAAGAAATGAAAAGAGCTTTGTTGGCTATGAAATTTGTTGAATTTGAAAGTTAGGAAATATTCCAGCATATAGAACATAAAATAAATCCAACATGTATGTTCTGAAGTATCATTAAGTTTTACCTCTTGTTTGGATTATTTTAAAGCTATATTTTAATTTTATTGAATTTGGTTTTGAAAAGAAGTAAAATAATCACATTTTCAGACCAACAAATCTAAACCATGTAAGAATTCTTATTCAAACTTTTGTTTTTGAAGAACCTAACAGGATTAAAACTGAAGTAAAAAAGGAGTGGGAGGAATGAAATTGCAGTGGATTTTTCTGAGAACTCAATTTACTGCATACAACTTATCAAAAATAATTTACAGTGGCAGATATTGAGAATAAAGTTAATGATTTAAGAAAATTAAATATATACTGTAGATCTAATATATGTATTTGTTATGGGATTAAAACAACATACTGACACTGAATAAAAGCAAAGAAAAGAGAAGGCATGAGGGAATGAAATTTTCAGTGGACCACTGAAACTGAAAAAAAACATTGGGAAGAATCCAGTCTTCTATTTTACTTCAATCTCCTCTACATTTCATAAACAGATTATTAAGAAATGGGAATTTGCATACTACATCAATAAAAGCAAATATCCCAATCTGCTTAATCTGGAAATAATTTAGTTATCTTGAAGCACTGTACACCTATACTACTAATCTTACTATTCAGTATATCTAGGGAACAGCTACCAAGTCATCACTTAACCTCTTAGACATAACATCCAAATGTACTAATAATTTTCTATTTTGTCATAAAATGTAAGTTGCCGGCATGATTATGTGGTAAGAAGTTTGCTTGCCATTCACATAGTTCCAGGTCCAGTTCCATTGTGTGGTACCTTTGGCAGGTGTCTTCTGCTACAACCTTAGGCCAACCAAATCCTGAGAAACCCATTGTATGTATAGATATGTGTGTGTTTACATCCCTTAACCTAGTGGTTCAGCAAAAGAGACCGATAGAGTAAGTACCAGGCTTAGAAAAATAAAATACTGGGGCGAAATTGTTTGAGTAAAATTCTTCAAGGAATGACCACAGTCTAATGACTGAAACAACTAAAAGATAAATGATAAAACAGAATACCAGGTAGCATCAGAATATTCAGTGCCCTAAACCAGATCCTTCTCCCAATTCTAGCTCTTGTTCTTTTCCTTCCTTTTTCTATCACTTCTTCCAGTTATACCTTCTTATCAAGAGCTGGAAATTGCAATCAAACATTTATGATAACATATCTTGCAATTGAGAAATCTACAGTTTTGTCATCACACATTTTTAAGCAAAATCTGTTTTCTGGAAAAATTTGAAATGATTCATGCCAAATTATTTAGCATGTCATAATGTGACACAACCCTTTTGGCACCCACACATTTATTACTGTTGACTTTATTAGTAATTTTTGTAGCTTTAGTTGGACAAAGAAATTTTATCAAAGTTGTTCAGAATCTATGTGGTTCCTGAGGAGATTGTTTCGATTAGCTCATGCTTAACACTGGCCCTTGTGGACATATTGGATACTATAGTCCGAGATGCTCGGTCAGGGAAAAAAAAATAGACAGACTGATCACTGTTGAAATGTCTTCAGTCAAGGGTTTACTCAATCAAGGATGACCTGGTATTAAACAACAACAATATATAATATACCAAGCAATTAGGTGTTGCAATTTCATTACATTCATCTAGTTACTTGATTAATTGCTTTCTTAAATATCTGCTCCATTATTTCAGAAACTACAGAAGCTAAGGATTGCTAAACGAAAAGAAATTTTTTTCTTTTGCTTGAGCGATTTTTTTCTCAACAAGTCATTTAGTCTCTATACACATGGCCTAGCTATATTCAATATATCATTTACTAGAAAAGTTATGGGTCATACAAAGAGGGAAATGCAATAGAGATTTCTTCTAAGATATAAATATGTAGCAACACAATTTATTTCATGTGTTGATGGCTACAATAGCCATGCAAAATATATTTAAATGCTGCCCATGTGTACAGAGAAAGATGATTTAGTTTTGTTAACATTTTTGCTGGTATTAATTTGGAGGATAAGGATCCACGTTGAACATACACTACTTTCTATAGAATAGGTTTTAGTTTTTCATCTACTGCCATTACTGAATCATTTGACTCCAGCTCGGCCCTAAACAAGCAGATATATTATGAAAGATATTCTAGGAATTACCATCCTGCAATTTTTAATGTATCGTGTATCTAGGACCACATTATCTTGGTTAGAAATGTATATTTATATGGCTGTAAAATTTGGTTAGAAGAAGATTTCTAACTGGTTAAGTAACCACAGAAGGTGAAAGCTAGAGAAATTTGAAGAGTGAAATGTGAGAAAAACACAGAGGCTATTGTAAAAAATGGAAGAGGCACACAATCTAGATTTGGGATAAGGCACATAGTAAAGTGACATAATTAAAGTCTGTGGTGACCTAGATAGCCCTTAAGTTTTCCCCACCCCTATTATGGGAATTTATACTCAATGCAGGCTTATACAGTAGACCCATAAGGGCTGACCCCATAAAAGCATTTTTCAGGATGGGTTGTGTCCCCCACCCAGTTATACTACAGCGGTGTAAGACTCTGTGGTTCAGTTTTCTTTATGTAAAGTGGTAGTGAAAGGGCATGGCTCAGTGGTTAGAGCGTCGAGTTCGAATCCTGGACCAGGTTGCGTGTTGTGTTCGTGAGCGAGACACTTTATTTCACGTTGCTCCAGTTCACTCAGCTGTAGAAATAATTGCGACATCACAGGTACCAAGCTGTATCAGCCTTTGCCTTTCCCTTGGATAACACTGGTGGCATGGAGAGGGCAGGCCAGTACGCATGGATGACTGCTGGTCTTTCATAAACAACCTTGCCCAGACTTGTGCCGGGAGGGTAACTTTCTAGGTGCAATCCCATGGTCAGTCATGACTGAAGCGGGTCTCAGCAGCAGCATGTAAAGTGGTAGTGTGTGATATGAAAGCGATATTGCTGCTAGATTACCATCTGTTGTTGGTTATCACAAATACCAAGATCAAAATTTTAATTTGTCAGAGACGATAACAAAAGTTAAAAGAGATGATTAAGACTTAAATGATTCAAACACCATTCAGAAATATCAAATAAAATAGAAGCAACTTTGATATCAACGTCACTGCTTCCAATATCTCCAGTTGCAATCACTAGGAGAGTCTATGCAATAATTCTGTTGCTTGAAGAAACAGGGATGGCAAAACATCAACACCATCACGATCAGCAGAAGTATTTAGTGAAAAGGATTGGAAAAACTAATGAAGATACTTTCCTCTTCAGCCTGGCCCAACACAAAGTACTTCGGCCGAGTACTACTTGAAGAGGAAGGTGAAGATAGATGAGGTGTGCCAAAAAATTTGACAAAAGATGGGAGAGAATGATGGTAAGGACCTGCATTCACCTTAAGTCCAAAGAACACAACAAGCTCTTGTACTTGGCAGTCAGGGTTTTTCTGGATCTATGGAATGATGAAAGGATAAAAACAACAAAGCAATGGATTAAATACAATGTGGCATTCAGTTACATCCTTTATATTTTGAATTCTAAACTCACTGAGGTTGATTGTGTTTTTTTTTTGTCTTTTCAGTGTCAGTACAGTTAGATAATCTTTCCTATTCTAGGCACAAGGCACGAAATTTTGGGAGAAGGGACCAGTCAATTAGATCGACCTCAGTACACAACTGGTATTTAATTTATCGACCCCAAAAGAATGAAAGGCAAAGTTGACCTTGGCGGAATTTGAACACAGAGCATAAAGACAGATGAAATACTGCCAAGCATTTCAGCTGGTGTGCTGACATTTCTGCCAGCTTACTACCTTAGTAGAATTAGATAATAGCTAAATAAATCATCATTTATCAGAATTCCACGCTGATTATATTAATGGATAAATGTTTCGATATGTTATGACATGTGCCCTCATCTCTCAGGGGTTTTCAGAATTTTTTTTTTTCTCAAACAGAAATGAGTTTTCTGCACCTCTCTGTTTCAATTTCTGAAGCTGTTCAACAACTTCAGGAGATGTTTTGTTGTTCTTCTTTTCAGTGGTCTTATGACAACAAGGGTAGCTTTCATCAGTATGTCCTTGACCCTTTCTCTCATGGTTTTCCTCTATTTTAGTTCAACTTTACTCTTGTATGTTATAGCAAAATGCATAAGTTTGCCTTCTTTACCTTTTCATTTTATAATGATAATATTTGTTCTCATTGCCTCTATTAGTTATACAGCTTGTAATGAGAAATCCCGGAGAATTTTATCTTGATAATTATCAGTAATAATTTCAAGTTGGTAAAGGCACCATTCTCTATTTACTTTGAATCTAATGCACCTAGTAACCTTCCATTGTACATTTTCTCATTTGTCTGTTGTGTATTCCATAATATATTTTCTTGCATTATTTTGTTACATTCATACACTATATTAATTCACAGTTCTCTCTTCTTCACTAAGCATCCAACACCCACTGACTTGCTGACTACTCTATATTTTTACTTTAACAAGGTTTACTCTAATTGCTTTTTTCTTGTAAGGCTATGAACAATTTTATGTTTACTTACATAAATTTCTATTTTTTGTACTATGTCTTCTATTTGTTAATACATTTCGTTATATAACACTTTTTCTTTTCTGCTTTTCTTTCCTTTTCCCATCTGTCATTTATTTATAATCCATTACTGCTTCCATGTTTCTATATTTGCCATTGACTTCACTGGATGTACATCTTCACTTTACACAACATATTTCTCTTGTCCTACCGTTGGCAAGAGTGCTGTGTCTGTTACACTAAGTAATCCTCTGCTTTTCTCTTTTCTTGATATATACACTCTGCTAGCATTGCTTCATGGATATGCAATGTTAAAAGCTTTGTTAAAAGCATTGTTAAATGCAACATACATTGTTAAAAACTTTCTAATGCTTCTTTAAGTTACCCTCAGTTCATTTTTTCCATCCTTTGTAAAACAGCTACAGAATATTTCAGAATTGGTATGGTCCTCATTTTGATCCCTATAATTAAAGGCTATCTTCCACTTTATTCTGTTTCTTTCTGATTCTCATATTAAATTCATTCCAAATATTGCCATTTTGTTCTGTTTCACTCTATCTCCTGCAACATAACCAAATATTTATGTCCCTCTCTTCTTCATGATCTGATTCCCTCAGATTTTATATTTTGCGTTCCTTTATTATAAGTATGCATTCTAATATCTCTGCTGAAAATTCTTTAGAAACATGATTAAAGAACCCAACTCATCACTAATGGAAGAGTTTGCTGTTGTCCATTTATGTTCGGTAATTGATTACATGGCTACTATTAAGCATTGTAGTATGGCAGGTTACTTACATAACAACGGTCATGGAATCAAATTATTATTTTGGAAACAACATCTTTTATTTGTTTCAGTCATTAGACTGTTGCCAAGCTGGGGCATTGTCTTGAAGAATTTTAGTCAAATAAATGAAACCCAGAACTTAATTTTTTGTGTAAAGCCTGGCACTTATTCCATAGGTCTCTTTTGTCAAACCACTAAGTTACTGGGACATAGACTCTCCAACACCAATTTTCAAGTAGTGGTGGGGCTCAACACACACACACACACACACACACACATGACAGGCTTCTTTCAGTTTCTGTCTACCAACGTTTTGAGAGAATATCTTTGAAAACTATATTGGTTGTTAAAACCTACCACCTTTCTTACTTTGGGAGTTGATGTCATTTTTATGTGTACATCTAGAATTAAACAATATTAGCTATGAACTGAAATCAAAGACATAATCATCCCCTGCTCCTCCTCAGTATTATCATTTCATGCTCACTTTCCATACAAGCATGGACATTTGACCAGTCATCACACTCCAAATCAGTTTTATTTGAGGTCACTATTCTCCTAAAAGTGTCAGGTGTCATGTTTCGTGTGAATGTTCTATTTATTTTTGGCTTGGTTTCTACTGTTTGAGGCCTTTCAAAATACAACAGTCACTTTAAAGAGAGGGTACTGGGTGTATTTTATTGTAGCAACAGTACTAGTAAGGTTGTCATGCTCTGAACATTATGAAGAATTCACTCACCCAATCCTTGATTTTACACATTATACTAGGGACATTTTATTGTGGCACCTACATGTGTGAGGTTGCCATGTCTTCAACAAAACTAAAAGGCTCGTCTTGAGCCTACATTTCTCATTGACAAACCATTCTACAGAAAGTTAATTGGTCTTTCTAAGATTAGGGAGACCTCACTACTCTATAATACAATCATTCACTCAAAGCTTTGTGAATAGAAAAGTGAATAAAAAAAGACAGCAATGAAATAAGAAGACTCAATATAGCTGGGAGAGGAAAGTAAATGTGAGATGATAGAAATGGAATGACTGAATCTGCAGTAAAATTAAAAATGAAATTCCAGATATAAGAGCAAAAATCTAGAAGTGAGATGCCTTGAAATAAACTTAGCAAAAACTAAAGTTGGTAGGAGAGAACCCAGGACTCTGCTACCATCAAGGAAAAGACCAAGCTTTAGGTGTTGAAAAGAGAGGTGCAGTGGAATCATAGGATGACTAAAAGAGATGAAAAACTTTACATGTGGCAGGAGCATGAGAATAATAACTACTAAGAGCGCATACAAAATAGACTCTTTCAGATATCCACGTCATCTTCAAGGAGTAGATAGTAGCTACTTTTACCAAGGATGGTGGGTGGGTAGGTAGATCTAAGTATATGTACATAATTTGGTGAGAAGATATGTTTGTATGTCACAATTAAACACAAAGATACTATTCTGCAAACTCAAAAATCTTTACATTTATGGTCTTTCTCACTCTTCCTTGCCCCACATGATGAGTGCTACAGATACCTAGGTATTGGTGAAGATACATCCTACAAATGTGCATTGAATAAAGATAGAGAAATCGAAATCAAATTTGATGACTGGCATCTGTGCTAGTGGAGCACTAAGAGTACCATATGAGTGGGATCGTTACCAGAGCAACAAACTGGCTTCTGTGCCGGTGGCATGTAAAAAGCACCAATCGAGTGTGATCATTACCTGCGTTGCCTTACTAGCACTTGTGCTGGTGGCACGTGAAAAAACATTTCAGCAAGGTTGTTGCCAGTGCTACTGGACTGGTTCCTGTGCAGGTAGCACATAAAAAGCACCATTTGAGCGTGGCCATTGCCAGTACCACCTGACTGCCCCTCATGCCGGTGGCACGTAAAAGTACCCACTACATTCTCGGAGTGGTTGGCGTCAAGAAGGGCATCCAGCTGTAGAAACTCTGCCAGATCAGATTGGAGTCTTGTGTAGCCATCTGGTTCGCCAGACCTCAGTCAAATTGTCCAACCCACGCTAGTATGGAAAGCGGACGTTAAACGATGATGATGATGATGAAGCCAATGAATATTATATCAGACTTAAAATGATACGGCAGTCAGAGTTTTTCTCCTACAACAAGACAAGATCTCAAAATGTATTTTCAGTACCAATACTGATATCAACATTTAGGATTTTTGACTGGTTTGTAGAGGAAATCTGCTCAATAAGTATTTAAGTCCACAACATCCTAAAATCAGTTACCAACTTCCATAGAAACAGCGATATTAACAGACTCTATCTATAAAGGAAAGGGAAGAAAAATTTTAAGGCTAGTGCAAACAGGCTTTGAGTGCTTTATGGTTTCATTCACTGTATCTATTAAACAAGTGCAATAAAAATAGATATAACAGCCAAGTGCCCAAAAGTGTAATGAATAACATCTTATAGGTCGGCAATGAACTCCCCAAGAAGCCTGCTCTTTCTGATGACCTCCTTTGAGAACCTAGAAATGCAGGACTAGCACATGTCACTAGAGACTGAAAAAAAAAACATTTTACAAACCTCAAAAATGTAATGCATGTGTTATTTCCTGTAAACTTGAGAAATACAGTAACATTGAAGTGTAGCATCTCTTGGATTTGATACTATTACATATGACACCTCTCGTAGGTTATGCTTTTGGAGTCCAAGAACAAGAAATGCCTACAAAATATCTAATATTAATGAACAATCATGACAAGAATGCCCTTAGACTTCCAAGATGCAACTATAAATGTCCATTATGTCATTCTTCTGTGCAGGATACACCACATGTAATTAGCAGCTGTCATCGACGTACTGTTGCCCACAGTGATATGATGTTATTGTGGAAACAATATACAATGACATCTGAAGTAAAACAGCCCTGGGATAAATATAAACAATGCCTTTGTTATTGAATTTATACATATCAGGACAGGGGATATTATTGAAACATTCTCATCAAAACTTATACCAAATGTAAACATAATATGCCTGATATAGATATTTGGGACATAAAAGAAAAATATTGTAGAGTTGTACTGTTTAGCAAGAAGGAGAGCATATATGGACAATAGCTTAAAAACTTGCAGCTCGTCCACCCTGGTAAATTCAGAATTATACCAATAATAATTTGCACACATATTTATGTTAGTAAATGTCTAAGTGACAATATGGAAAAGCTAAGACTTTCAGGCAAATAAAGGTACTGGCTAACATGCACTCTGCTAATGTAGTTAGTCGGCATCGTTTAATGTCCACTTTCCATGCTAGCATTGGTTGGACGATTTGACTGAAGTCTGGTGAACCAGATGGCTGCACCAGACTCCAATCTGATCTGGCAGAGTTTCTACAGCTGGATGCCCTTCCTAACACCAACCACTCCAAGAGTGTAGTGGGTGCTTTTACATGCCACCGGCATGAGGGTCAGTCAGGCAGTACCGGCAATGGTCACGCTCAAATGGTGTTTTTTATGTGCCACCTGCACAGCAATTCTTTTCTAAATTCCAGATGTAATAATTATCATTGTTGTTATCAACATTCCTGTGATGGTGCTTTATATTGTTTATTAGAATGCACACAAACACATGAACATACAGACACATAGTGAGAACGTTGAGAGTCTATAAATGTGAGTTGATAAGCAGAAAGGGCTGTTTCGGATTCTCTAATGATGGCACCACTATCATCAACACCAACCACTACCACTGGCACCACCACAACCACTGCTATTGGTGCCACCAGCATTTTAAGACCTACTTTTTCATGCCTGCATAAATCAGATGGAGTTTACTGAGGCAGATTTTTTGCAGCCAGATGCTTTTCCTGTTAGCAATTTTTACCTATTTCCAAGCAAAGTAATATTTCCCCATGCCAGGCATGGTCTCACAGAATATTGGGAATGAATGACATTGTTTGTAAGACATTAACTAACATTTACAACTATCACAACACGGAGATACAAACATGCACACACTCATATACACACATGCATGCACACACATATGTGCATTCATATTTACATACCTGTGCCGGCGGCACGTAAAAAGCACCAACCGATTGTGGCCACTGCCAGCCTCCCCTGGCACCTGTGCCAGTGGCACGTAAAAAGTACCCACTACACTCACAGAGTTGTTGGCGTTAGGAAGGGCATCCAGCTGTAGAAACACTGCCAAATAAGACTGGAGCCTGGTGCAGCCTCCTGGCTTCCCAGATCCCGGTCAAACCATCCAACCTGTGCTAGCACTGAAAATGGACGTTAAACGATGATGATGTATGTCTATATATATGTGTGTGTGTGTGTGTCTACACTCACACACATACACACATGTGTACACACATAAGCAAACAAACACACACTCACACATACACACAAGCACACACACACACACAAACACACACAATAAGCTTCTTTTAATTTCTATCTATCAAATCTACTCATAAATCTTTGGTTGTTTCAGAATTATGAGAAAAGACACTTGCCCAAGGTGTTACGCAGTGTGATTGAGCTGGAAACCAAGCAGCCAGGAAGCAACCTTCTTAACCATAAAGTCATGCATCTATAAGTATTTTAAGTGTGTTTGTTAAATGCCTAAACCAGAAATTGAATAATTTGTCAATATATGTTGAGAGGAGTGAGCAAAGTGCTTCAATGTTTTCTGCTCTTATATCTGTTCAACTTTCATTCACAAACCATTTGCTTCTGATTCAATATTGTTCTTTGCATGGTGTGAGAACTGAGTTAATTTAATGAACATCGTGTTAAATTTAGTACAAGGCTATGATAGAATAAATAAGTATATAATAATGTTTTTAAGAAATTGCCATATAGATTGAATCATTCAAATAATCCATTTATCAACCTAATGCTTTCTCAGTACACAACAAGGCATGGGAACTACCAAGTGCTTTCTTCTTAAAGATAAATGAATTGTATAGCAGTTTGTCCTTGGCTGGATAAAAATAGTTGCCACAGAGCTGAATGGACTTAGAAAGACAGAGAGCAAGAGGGGGATGAGGAAGAGAGAAGGAAGAAGAGAAAGAAAGAGAAAAAGGAAGAAAGAGAAAATAAAGAGGGGGTTGATGCAAAATACAATGTCCATGAGTACTGTTATACAGGTCAATGAGGACTCTGACTCTGCCAACTAAACAGCAAAATCTTATTTCTAGAGAAGACTGTACACGTAGCCAATATGCTTAATGCTCAAATATCTCACTGCAAGAAGTTCTATAAAAGAATGTCCATTGTTTGGTAAACAGAAGGATTATATAACTGAAGAGTGTTGTAAAGTTCAAAAAGAAGTTTATTCTCCTATGATTATCCCCTATAAATTCCATCTGGCTACCTTCCAGTAGATAATCTACATTAAGAGGAAATCATCAAGAGATGCTCTTAGAGCCTAATTGTATATGCTTCATATATAGATATTCATGTTAATTTCAAATGATCTACTTCAAATTTGACTTTTCAAAAGTTAAAGAATCAAATTGCATATCCATCTTGCAGGGGTTAATAAAATAGATATCTATAATGTATTACTTTAATTCTTCTTCTTGTCTTGTCTTGAGACAACATTCACCCGGGGTGTGTTGAGCTGGCTTCATTCATCCTCAATGCTGCATCTCTCACAAACGCCCCTCTAAAGTCCAACCCCTCCTCACCATGGTAAGGAGGTGAAACGGGAGTGTCAGAGCTATGCCGTTGGAGACTTCAGTTTCTGGTAGGGCCACCCAAGGTGGATTGTTCTGACACCCAGCAGTATCAGGGCCGCACCTGGCTAATGGGGCTCTGATGAACAGAAGCATCTGATCCGGCAACCAGTGGCTTCAACCCGGCCTGTCCCTGCATCTGTGGAAAATCTACGGCAAACAAGACGTTCTCCCAACAGGGATATACTTGCAGCTGGAGACCGCTAGCGAACTTCCTATTCCCAAGAGCCTTCAAACATTCCTCAATTTACTTTAATTCAATCAGCTGTAAATCCTACCATGTAAAAGTTGGCCTTAAACTTTGTCAAAAGAAACAATCCTTATTAGAGTTGTCATGGGGTGATGGATTGGCTCAAAATGCAACGTGATATTTACTTCCATCTCTTTACATTCCAAGTTCAAATTTTACCTGAGTTGGCTCTGCAAATCATCATTTCAGCTTCATAAATAAAAACCAATGAAGTACTGTAGTCAATAAAATCAATCTCTTGCTTCCTTTAAATATGATATCTTATGCCTATGTTAGAAATCCTTCTTACAGTCATCAGGCTTGGTGGACTGGTAGACCATTACAGCATTAGAAAGAATACATTGCTGTATTTACTTGTAACTGATTAAATCTTGACTTCAAGTCTGGTTGAGCTCAACTTTGCCTTTCATCCTCCTGAGGTTCAATAAAATACAGTACCAATCACCCTGAAATTGGTGGCTTTGTATCTATGTAGTAATTTGTTATTACAGCTGTCAAGTTGAGTGGATTGGCTGAATGTTTAGAATGTTAAAAAAAAAAAAGGCTTTGCAGTATTTGGTTAGAGTTCCTTACATTCTGAGTTCAAATCCTGCTGGGATCAACTTTGCCTTTCATCCTCCTGAAGTTCAATAAAATACAATACCAATCACCCTGAAATTGGTAGCTTTGTATCTATGTAGTAATTTGTTATTACAGTAGTCAAGTTGAGTGGATTGGCTGAATGTTTAGAAAGTTAAAAAAAAAAAAAAGGCTTTGCAGTATTTGGTTAGAGTTCCTCACATTCTGAGTTCAAATCCTGCTAGGATCAACTTTGCCTTTCATCCTTCTCATGTCAGTGATATTTAGTACCTTCAAGTCATATGCTGCTGTTGAATAAATCATCTAATTCCCTCCCTGCATTTCTAGCTTTGTTGCAGTGTTAGAAACAAATATTGTAGTGATCATGATTCTCTCTGTCTCTCTTTTTATTAAAATAGTTGCTTGTTTTAGTTTTTCTTAAGAATAAGGGGCCATAACTAACCAACTTTACAGGGTGTGAAACTACAACAGTTTTTGTTAGTAGTTAACATAATTTTAATAATTCATCATTGAGCTATAATAAACACATAACTTTTAAATTTTCAAGAACTATGCTGAAATCTAACGATAATCTTCTTTTTGCTTAAAGAGCTAAGTTCACCTTGTCTTTCTAATATAACTTGAGAAAGAATGGGCTTCGTATAGTTGGCTTCCTTCTGATATATTGCAGTAAGACAAAGTCCTTGCTGATGCATTTATATAATCGGTTGATGAGATTTCTCGGTATTATTTTTAAAAAAAGCCCTATGAACGGTATCTTTTTTTAACTGAGTTTGCAATCTATATTTAAGTCTGTTGAAACTATTTTATTTCCTTCGTATTGCTAATACACTTAAGAATATTCCAAACAGACAATCTCACTTTCCCTATCCATATAAATCTGAGTGAGATGTTGTGTCTATAGAAGAAATCAATAATATAATGAATATTTTCTAGCTTTTCTCAATCATTATCATTATCATTTTTGTCACCATTATCCTTATCATTTTTATTATCATCATCCAAATCATCATTATACTCATTGTTATCATCATTGCTGCGATCTTTATCATGATGATCAACATCATAATCATCATTATGGCCATGTAAGTAACTGTTAATTCTGTGAGAGTCTGAAGAAACAGTTATAGAATTTTCCATTGTGAGCATGCTCTTTCCTCCTCTCCCTCTCCCCCCTCTCTCTCTCTCTTCTCTCTCTCTCTCTCTCTCTCTCTCTCTCATCAAACAGTCTTACTAAATGTATGACCTTCAGGTTCAGATTTTCTCTTCACCAGCATTTAACCTTTGTTTGAAGTGAAGCCATTTTAAACTAGCTTCATAGAAAATTAACAGATTTCATTTCAGATACTATGACATCTGGCCTTTTTAGCTTGAACTGTCTTTTTATTAGTTACCGGCCTGTCCAGTTTTGAACTCAAAGTGCATTAAATCAAAACTAATCTCTCAAGGAGAACGATTCATGAGATTTTTGATACTTTGTTTGAGATCTCATTATCTTAATCAGGACAAGTAATTTTAATGAACTTCTTTTATGTGAATTAAAAAAAAAATTGAAGTGGTCATGTGATTATGATGATGATGATGATGATAATGATGATGATGATAATGATGATCGTGATGATGATGGTGATTGTGGTGGTGGTAGTGGCAGCAGCAGTGGGGACAGAGGTGGATGCAGCAGTAGTGGTGGTGGTGGTGGTGTGGTGTGATGTGGTGTAGTGGGGTGTGGTGGTGAAGATGATGATGATGATGTGATGATGAGAACAACGATGAAGGTGTGGAGTGGGAAGAGGAAGTCAAGAATGAAAAAGAAGAAGGTATCTACAACTATTATAGTAATGATGATGATGATTAGAACACAGAATTGAAAAATAACAAATGATGATGATGATGATAACAACAACTATCTTGTTGTTGATTGTTATTGTGAAAACTACAATGGTAACAATATGGAAAATTATGACAATAATAATGTTGGTATTGTTGGTGAAAACTATCATTATTATTGTCAAGCTCATCAATGTTAATGAAGATGATTGTAACAATGTTGATAATTATTCTAAAGAATATCTGCAAAATGCAAAAATATATTTAATCGGCGAATGTAACAGACAGAGCATGAGCATTAAATGAAACTGTAAACGATTAAGATTAATGCACTCTAAGATGATACAAACATAAATATTTTACATAGATTATAAAAAATCAAGGTAAAATATAACAAAACAAAAGTGTAAAGGTTTTTTTTAATAGCAAGAATAAGTTAGATACTAAAATACTGAAAGAAGTAATTAAAGGTAATACCACCTACTTACATTTCTTGACACACTATTAATACCTTTTTTTTTATATCACTCTATTGTTTTCTTATTAAGTATTTAACCTAAATTATAAGTTCTCAGTCTGGTTCTCTGTGAATATTAAGTCACAGAATAATCATTGAAACAGGTCAGACTGGTCTTTAGAGAATGTTTATTACATTCTTTTATACTGCATATATATTACTAAACTAGAGCTGGTTGCTAAGATATTGTTTTAAATTTTCTCAAGACAAAGTTTTGATTAGATTTGAATTCTTAATTCTACAATATTTGCATACATCTTAAAAGTCCTTGTAAAGACACAATGATAAGTATTTGTCATTTATCATTAATTAAAAGTTATGTATATAATACCAATATTATGTTATTCTTTGTGTTCTTTAGATTAATCAAAACTTATTAGAAGTCGTTCAACCCCCAGGACAAGCCGGTTCAAATAGACTCCCTGATCAAAGGTTTTCCAGCCATGATCATTCATGTTTTGTATGCCAGTGACTACATTAACTTATACATCATTGCTTCTTTATGGCGACAAGATGTGATTTGAGGAGAGGCTGTTTGTACCAGTAGGAACAGAAACTTCAAGAGACTACTTTGTTCATAGAAAGGTTATCTTTACCCATTTTTGAATAATTGCTTTGTTATCTACATTCAATATTAAGATATTTTTTGTTAAGCGAATCATTAATAAAGCCTTGTGAATTAATCGTTAATAATCACAGATAAATAATCTAGCATGAGCTCAGAAATATCCTGGTATCAAATGTGTGATACACAGAGGCTCATTTAGTTAGGAGAGAGACAAAGCACTTCTCATGATGTTCACAAATCCTCTAAGACTATTGTTACAATTAATGTTCAGTTAGAACACCCATATGTCCATATCTAGAGCCTGGTGGTGAGCATAATGAGAGGAGAATGGGGTATGACAAGCCAGTTCGGATCATAAGTAATAAATATGGTTAGGAAACATATCTGTGAGACCAGAAATTGTCATGTCTTTGCTAATTACTCAAAGAGCATTCTTTTGAATTTGGGCCATGATGTTTCTATGAATAGCTATGGTGGAACAGTTATGGGTCTAACTTGAGCTTTATTGAAAGCAACTAATCAGGGCTTAAGAATTTTTATTGCAGTGAGGAAACAAATCAGTCTGAGAAACAGTTTGAAATATCATATGTTATGTATGTAGTGTTACTGGAAAACTTCAACTGCTATGAATAATGTTGTCAAATGTTATTTATTGGTGGGAGCAGGTATATTAAAAAATAAGTCATTATCTACATAATTGAAGTCTAGTGAGTTGAGTTATTAATAAATACGTAAAAAATAAAATTATATAAATAATTAACTACATACATTAGCTTTTTAGATTACAGCCTTTATTCAAATTCTATTGTCTAATAAACAAACAGAAACTCATTTCATTTTTTACTTTAATTTCCTTATTTTTTAAATTTATTTTTACTGGTTTCAATAATTGGTCTGAAGTCCTGCTGGGGCACTACCTTCAAGAGTTGTTTGATATGAAAATAAGAGAAGGATATAGAGAAGAGAATCAACTCAAACTATTTATTTCTTTTCAGTATTTATATTATTGTACTCTACTAGTTAAACAGGCAAGTTACATAACATAGACGACAATGCAAGTTTTGTTTTGACAGGTATAAACATATATGTAAAAAAAATGTATAGATGGAATCTAAATATGAATTACTAAATTAAGTTTTTCACTTTTTTCACTATTCATACACACACACACACACAATCACACACACACACATCTTTTTATTTTTATGCTTGTATATATGTGTATAATGTGTGTGTGTAATATCAATATGTTTATGTTATATACATATGTAATATATCTACGTATATATGTCTGTGTATATATATATATGTATATATATATATGTATGTATATATATATGTATATGTATATATGTATATATATATATATGTGGTGTGTGTATATATATGTATATATATATATATATGTGTGTGTATATATATGTATATATATATATATATGTATGTATATTTATATGTGTATGTATATATATATATTATATATATATATATATACCCCAACAACGGAAAATATGAAATTCTTCATCATATAGGATATGAAAAAAAGTTAAACTCTAGTTTTTAAATCATAACCTCATTATTCATTTTGAAACCATTTGCGTGCATTGGTAAGTAGTCTGTTGGAAGTAGTGTGTTGTCTATAAATCAAAACTTAACACTACACTATTGATGATAGCAAAAGTCGGCATCACCTTTTGAATTCCTTGATGGTTCAATAGACAAATCTGAAACATTTTTCAATGAAATAAAAAGAAAAAGATTATTTAATGTCTACAGATTAAAGAAACTTAGTTTAAAACGGAAATTAGAAAATATTCTAGAAGAAATAAAATTAGAATATTTCAAACCATAGAATTTACAAATAAATTCCTATAAAATATATTCATATTCAAAATCTGTTTTTTTTAAATAATTCATAATACGATTCTGGAAATAAAATTTATATATTTCTTTTTAAGGAAAAAGATTATATGTGTTTCATATACCCATATATTAATACACGTATGTGTGTGTGTGTATGTGTGTATGTGTGTATTTACATATATTTATTTATATATATGATATATAAGTGTGTGTCTGTGTGTATGCATACACACAGACACACACTTATATATCATATATATAAATGCATACGTATATATACAAGCATATACATGTATGTATATCTTCCTCTGTTTATCTCTCTCTCTCTTTCTCTCACTGTGTACATATATATATATATGTGTGTGTGTGTGCATGTGTATGTATGTATATATATATATGTATGTATATATATATATATATATATATATATACATACACACACACACACACATATATATATATACAAACAAATTTTAAAATATATATGCTCATACCCATATGTAAATGTGTTTTCTTCATATTAATGAGTATATATGTTTAATAGTTTATTTCATATCATATAAATGTACAAATATAATTGGATAAGCTTTCTCACTTAAACATTTGAATTTATGATTTATATTATGTGTATAAATTTATAGCTTATTGTTTTCTATAGACACAGAAATTTCTACAGCTGTTACTTAATTTGGAGAAGTTTAAAATAAAACTATGAAAAATTTAACATGATAGTAATAATTGTTTCTTTATTATTGTCACCAGGGGCCATTCATTTACACAATAAAAATATGAAGGTGTTTCAAAATTACATGGTAATAAATAAGATAAGATTATATAAAAAGAAGGGATGAGTCTAAACAAAATAAATATATGATTATACAAAGCAAACAGATATATTTAAATAATATATAATCTAAGAAAACAGGCAACTATGGTAACCCATTTACACATGTTTCTCTAGAGTTTATTTCAGACCAGCAATGGTATTTTTACCACAAACAGCACTACCAAACCAGGAATTGCTACCAGTATATCCATAGATCCAAAGCTGAAAGTCTTCTTGGACTGATCAGCCCACTGATGCTAGAAATTCCTATTTTTTTCTTAAAAACTTCATCACTTTTTCTCAATATCTGCGCTCTGCAGAAAGTTAATGTTGTTCTACTGTTCCCATTGCAAAACTGGTAGAATGTTGTGGGCACCTGACAACAATCTAGATGTCAGTTTCCCAGTGTTGGTCTTTACTTATATATTAAATTCAACTTACGTTGAAAGTCAACAAATAAAGTTTGCTTTAGAAGCATTGAGATGTATAGAAAAATACAGATAAGGAAATGATTTTATTCTCAACTTAGTTTGTCCTATCCATGCAATATTATTAGCATTAGCCTACATTTGAGAATAAAATTATTACCTTATCTGTATCATATATATATATATATTAAGTGCAGCAGTAGCATTGCTGCTGGTAGTTTTGCTGATGAGTAAAGAGAAAATCTTTTTTAGTTAATGAAGTGATAAAGAGGATTTCTAACCACATCCTCCTTCCTGCTGTTTTCATCATTGCCCATTCTGTTCTCTTCTTGGTCAGTTATCAAAATCACTGCCATCTTGTATATATCTTTCTTACAGTAGAAATCCTTTTTATGTATAGTCCCAGAAGAGTAAGAAACAAAGGATCTGGCCAGTCCCTTGCAGTCATAGTCCCCTCTGCAACAAAAGGTCAACAATATTTAAGGAAAAATAAATCAGTAAAATATACAACTAAAAACTTCATTTTTGAAATAATAGAACAAAAAGAATATGCAGCATATAGCCTAGAAGCTATAATAATAATTTTACTAATAATATATCAGAGCAATCACAATAACACAACTTATCCATTTATGGATAGCTGAATCTTACCTGTGAGCATACAGAACTCCTAGCTTTTAGCATGTATTTCTCATTTTCCTTTTGAAGATATAACTCAACTGTTATCTGTTCAATATAATAAACTAGTTCATCTTAAAATTTTCTAAAACATATTGTTGTCTTTGCCTAAGCATTTCTTCTTTTTAACAACCAAAGCAAGGGTCTATATAATTTTTCAAACATATCGAATTGAACCAGCCAGGATCCCTGGTCTGGTGGTATGTAAAAAGCACTATCCGACTCGTGGCCGATGCCAGCGCCGCCTGGCACCTGAGCAGGTGGCACGTAAAAAGCACCCACTACACTCACGGAGTGGTTGGCGTTAGGAATGGCATCCAGCCGTAGAAATATTGCCAGATAAGACTGGAGCCTGGTGCAGCCTTCTGGCTTCCCAGATCCCCGGTCGAACCGTCCAACCCATGCTAGCATGGAGAACGGA
>NC_042997.1:20753921-20803921 GCF_006345805.1 Octopus sinensis | reverse complement strand
TTGACCATGGTGGAATTTGAACTCAGAACATAAAGACAGCCAAAATACCGCTAAGCATTTTGCCCGGCATGCTAACATTTCTGCCAGCTTACTGCCTTAAAGATGGAATGAATATTGGGGTACACAGACATAACCAGTAGCTAGTACCCCTTATGCCACTCTAATAACCATGCACTATTTAAAAAGAAATCACTAGAAACTACAAAGACACGAATCCCAACAACCTAACATGCAAGCCAAAGCTATAATATGGAAGATATAGGGTATATAATAAAACTGAATCCTATGACACTAGAACCCCTAGTATTAATCTTAAGTGTTAAAACCAAATTTTAACACTAACTCATATGTCCTTGGTAGGATAAGGAAACATATAATAGATAAGTATACACGCTCTCTAAGGAACATAATTAAGCTGAAACTCTGGTCTAGTTCTTTACAAAGTTATTAACTAGTTCGTTAATCTCCCTAATACAAATAGTACACAATTAATGCAAATTGATATTTCTAATTATTACACCCCTATTAACCCTCTTCTCCTAAACAAGGCACTCATCCCTGCTATGAATAACACCAAACTAATTAGAGAAAAAATAGGTGTTATTTTAGCAGCTAGAAAATCAATGATCAAATTCGAGGATAAGTATTGGGTTAGAAAGGAGAGACCAGAGATGTTTGATATTACTATGGGATCAACAGACTCCACACAAGTTACGAACTTAGAAAGAAATATATATGCTATTTAGCCTAAACAGGGAATTCCCCTCAAACTTAGAGATATGTAGCAATAGAGAATTTTGTTTTTTAATTTTAAGAACCTAGGACTGTCCATATCAATAGATCTAAGTGCAGAGATGTATAAACTTTATCACAAGCCAAATACATAAAAATAGTAATCACCCTTGATGTATAACCCAGTCAATAGTAGTAAATATATTTGCCTGTATTTCTAACCTGTCAAGCGAATGAAGAAATTTTCTAACTAAATGAAGACTTTTATAATTTAGCACTAGAAAAGGTGGGGTATAGAGAAAAATTAAAGATCTACAACAATAATAGCAATAGAATAAATAAAT
The DNA here is from genome assembly GCF_006345805.1 of Octopus sinensis. NCBI lineage: Eukaryota > Metazoa > Mollusca > Cephalopoda > Octopoda > Octopodidae > Octopus > Octopus sinensis. Next base: position 20,802,845 of record NC_042997.1, on the reverse strand, counting down.
GTAGTAAGAAGGACAATCCTAACAATAATTGCAGTATGCTAGATAACTGGAAAAAAAACTGGCATATAATTCCTTTCAGAAAGCAAATTCTTTCCAACATTCCCAAATTATTCTACTTGGCATTAGAGAAATATTTTCAAAAAAACAGCAAATACCATGTGTTTATAAGTATAAAATCCAGCTCACCTTTTCTAATAGCTGGTATTTCATGCAGATTATAGCAGCACAAAATGTGCATAGGTGAAGCAATTTCCATAATAGTGGATCAATAATAAGTAGTAATGATGTTAATATAATTAACCTAGCTAGGGTTGGGAGAAATGGCTATAGCAGAAACACAACTCGAAGGGAGCAACCATAGCAAACTCAAACTTGAGATCAGGAAGGGAAATAGGAATACTAGAAAGTGCAGCAACCAGAATGCTGTGCTTCTGAAGATCTATTAAACCAAGTGTTTAAGCATGCTGGCATTACACATCCAACAGAGGTATGCTATTTCATTTCTTTCTGTCTTATTAAGTGTGAATATATATATATATATATATATATATATATTATATATATATATATATAATATAAATATTAGGAATAAATCCAAATTTACAGGGAAAAAATCAGTTTAGGATTAAATCCAATTTTATAGTAAAATATTATAAAATTTATTAGAGACAAAACCACTATTTTGCAAAACAACAAGGAAAGACTTAATCAATACATAAAATTTTAATAAAAGTCAAAAAAACCGCCACTACAATCGTTTCTTGTCTTGATCGACAATCTTCAGGTGGACTTCCAATCTAAAAAATCAAAATTTTAAAATATAAAAATAATAATTTTAAATAATTAAAGTATAAATGAAAAAATATAAGTATATAATCGATATATAACCTATATATAATCCATCGAAAAAATATAGACAAATTACCACGAATTCCCTAAAAAAACCATGATAAAACAAAACTCTTAAAACATATAACGATAAAATCTCCCTTTGCTAAACTCTATAACAAACCTATATAGTAATCCCCCTAACCTAAACATTCACACACAAATACACACACGTAAACCACAGACCCACGACTTATACACATACCTATACTAACTTATAAACCTCAATATACACCAAAACCCTCTCCCTCCCCACACAGACAAATTAACACAAGTAGCGTTGGTTTGCTACGTGGATATAGTTTTTAGTTCCATTTTTTATATTTCTCCATTCATATTTTGAATGACGTTTACTTTCTATGGCGCGTTTACTTTCTATGGCGCGTATTCTTTTTTTACATAAGTTATTTCTATGGTAACGTAATTTTTGTTTGGTTTTTTAACGGCTAAGAATTTAATTTCACTTCATAATTTGTAACTGAATTGTAAGTATGTATTTGATTTATCCTTATGTCATATTGTTATTTTTGATATTCTGGTTAATTACGATGTATTTAATGTTGTTTTCATAGGAGTGTTTATGTATATGAGATTGGTTGTGAGTTTTTAGTTGTATATTAATTTATTTATCTGTATGAGTGTGGGTGTGTAAATATATTGTTGTATATATCGAGTTTAGTGAGTATGTATATGCGTATTTGTGAGGGAGTATATGTATCTGTTGTTGTGTGTGTTTTGCGTGTGTGTGTGTTTGTGTGTGAATGTGTATTTGGGTTTGTTATTTAGGTTTTGGGATGTATTGTAATTTGTCTGTGTGTTGAGGGAGTGGGTTTTGGTGTATTGAGGTTTATAAGTTAGTATAGGTTTAAGTGTATAAGTTTTGGGTCTGTGTTTACGTGTGTGTATTTGTGTGTGAATGTTTAGGTTAGGGGGATTGCTATATAAGTTTGTTATAGGGTTTAGCAAAGGAGATTTTATCGTTATATGCTTTTATGAGTTTTGGTTTATCATGGTTTTTTAGGTAATTCGTGGTAATTTGTCTATTTTCGATGTGGTTATTTTTTTACATTGTTTCATTCATAATTTTTGAGTGGTGTTCGTTTTGCCACGTGAATAACTGGGTGGTGGACTAGCGTTGCTTGGAATTGTGAATGGAATTTGTAGTAGTGAGGTAGGCATAGAGAATGGATTGGGTTACTGCAAGTTGTTTGTTAGAGCTGCTAAGGTAAGTTAAAGCTCATAAATGTATATAATGATTTTTGTGGGTGTGTAAGTATTGTTGTATATGTCGAGTTTAGTGAGTATGTATATGCGATAGTGAGGGAGTATATGTATCTGTTGTGTGTGCGTGTTTTGCGTGTGTGTGTGTGTTTGTGTTGAATGTGTATATGGGTTTGTTATTTAGGTTTTGGGATGTATGTGTTAATTTGTCTGTGTGGGGAGGGAGAGGGTTTTGGTGTATATTGAGTTTATAAGTTAGTATAGGTATGTGTATAAGTCGTGGTCTGTGGTTTACGTGTGGTATTTGTGTGTGAATGTTTAGGTTAGGGGGATTACTATATAGGTTTGTTATAGAGTTTAGCAAAGGGATTTTATCGTTATATGTTTTAAGAGTTTTGTTTTATCATGGTTTTTTTAGGGAATTCGTGGTAATTTGTCTAATTTTTTCGATGGATATATATAGGTTATATATGGATTATATACTTATATTTTTTCATTTATACTTTAATTATTTAAAATTATTATTTTTATATTTTAAAATTTTGATTTTTTAGATTGGAAGTCCACCTGAAGATTGTCGATCAAGACAAGAAACGATTGTAGTGGCGGTTTTTTTGACTATTTATTAAAATTTTATGTATTGATTAAGTCTTTCCTTGTTTGTTTTGCAAAATAGTGGTTTTGTCTCTAATAATATTTTATATATATATATATATATATGATTGGGCAAATAGAAGCAAAGGTCATTCAACACATTCAGTAGAAGTTACACGTATTATTTAAAACAGTCTGATTCAGTTCAGTGCTTCTTCAATTTTCATAGGCCCCTAACAAGAGCCTGACTCTTTCAAGTTTTGGAATGTTGAACCAAAGGCATTCTAAATACATTCAAATGTCTGAAAGAATTGGGCTCTTGTTAGGAGTATGTAAAACTCATAGCATAGAACTGCTTAAAATTATATACATGTGTGTGTATGTGTGTTAGTGGGTATATGTGTATGTATATATATATAATATATATATATATATATATGTGTGTGTGTGTGTGTGTGTGTGTGTGTGTGTGTGTGTGTATGTGTATGTATGTATACTTCGTTTTTCTGCTGTACCTAATTGTTTTTCCCGTTTTCGTTTTCGTCTTGTTCCACGTCTCTGTCCTTCTGTTGTAACAAAATGGCTTTTCCGTTTTCGTTTCTGTTGATTTTTACGTCTTTTTGTGGTGTCCTGTACGTATATATATTTATATATGCATGTATATATACATGTAGATGTCGGTACGTACATATATGTTTGTATGTATGCATATATTTTATTTATTACACTATTGTCTGTCAGCGCTTCGCGTCGAGTTCGTTTGAATTTTCGATTTTTCGAATTTTCACTTCGTTCCGTCTCTTTCCTCCCAGTTTGTTTTACAGTTTACTACAATGATGCGAAATTCTCTCCCTTTGCTTTGCCTTCCCCTCTCTCTTTCTCTCTCTGCCTCACCCTTCTCTCTAGCCTGTGTCTTCCTCTATCTGTCTCTCTCTCTCTCCCACTCCTCACTTTCGTCACTGCTGATCCTTTCGCCTGTTGCATTCAGGCCCTAAGGTCGTGTTTCCCAGCGCTCGCCAGTTACCTTCTCGTCCCCGCCAGAACAAAGGCCTTCGTTCGTCTTTTTCGTTTGTTCTCTTGTTTATTTTGATTTCTCGTATTGTAATTTAATTCTCGTTTTGTATTTTCTTGTACATGTATCTTTAATTTTGTATTTTTTTCTTGTTTTTTTTGTGCAGTTCTTTGTTACTTCGCTTTTTGTGTTACATTTTTTTCTTGCTCGTTTTACCCCTCTACGAGGTTATTTTATTTTAATTCTCTCGTAGGAGGGCCTAGCATGACAGACGTGTCCTGTCTTGCCTTCGAAACACGCTATGTCTGCTAGCGACAGCTGATGAAGGGGATTTTTCCTTGTGTAGTATGTCCTGTACTTCGTTTTTCTGCTGTACCTAATTGTTTTTCCCGATTTCGTTTTCGTCTTGTTCCACGTCTCTGTCCTTCTGTTGTAACAAAATGGCTTTTCCGTTTTCGTTTCTGTTGATTTTTACGTCTTCTTGTGGTGTCCTGTACGTATATATATTTATATATGCATGTATATATACATGTAGATGTCGGTACGTACATATATGTTTGTATGTATGCATATATTTTATTTATTACACTATATATATACATATATATATGTGTGTGTGTTTACCTATATGTATACATATAGAAATTATTTCCAATAAAATATTATTTCTTATTTATTGTACAGAACCAGAAATATTTGTGTTGAATAGTCGTTCTGCAATAAGTGTTTATATTTAGATTGCTAACTTTCAAGCAATTCATGAAGAGTGAATAAGACTGTCAAAACTACTAAATTTTAGCGAAGAAGAAAATATGTTGATTAGAAGTCAAAGTGTCATAAATATTGAGTTGAGTTTACTTTAGAGGAAATCTAGTTGAAACTTTTAATAATGTCTCAGCAACACAGATAGTCATGTTCATATAAGTTTTGTTTTTGTTTTGTGATTTCTTCCCAGGAAAACATTAGGAAAATATTTTCACTTGCTGAATGAATTCAATATATTTAAATAAATTTCATTTATGAAAACAATTTCAAAATTTCTCACACCACTCCTTTTCCCTTTCTCTCTCTCTCACTATATATATATATATATATATATATGTATCTATATCTATCTATCTATATCTATCTATCTATCTATCTATCTCTCTCTCTCTATATATATATATATACATACACACACACACATAATATATGTGTATGATATTTATCTATCTATCTCTCTACCTATTTATGCATATATGTACAGATGTAAGTATGAATGTGTGTGTATTTGTGCATGTGTGTGTGTGTGTTTGAATTTATTTGAAATTCATTTAAATTTCCCTTCATAGAATTCAAGCCAGCCAGTAACAAAATGACGCAGTGAAGACAGTTCCTGGTATTTGTGAATATGCAAATGAGTTAATGTCTGCATATATGTAGCTGCATACATGGCTAAACTTGTAATCATGTAATGGGTGTACATTTCACTTATATACATAAATGTGTGTGTTTCATTACTATCTATGCATATATGTATATCATATAAATGTATGAATTTCTAACATATCAGCTATAGTGCACCTGTGCTGTACATACACATTTTAAGCCACGTCTAAAAGCCGGCTATTCAGCTGACTCATTCACCAGTAAACTGTAACCTCTTGCTCATACATTTAGTATTTCTTTTCAGCATCTCTTTTATTACTACTATAATGGTTTTTGTTCCTCCAAACTTATCACCACTGCTCTTTCTCCAGTTTTTTTTCCTTACTGTATCTAAAACCTTTTTACCTAATCTTTCATTGACAGCTCCGTCTCCAGCTTATTCTTCTCTTGTGTATATTCACCTAATGTGCCGGAACTGAACAACAGTGTCATTAATCTCATCAAACAGGGAGGAACTGCAGATGTCATGAATATTACCTCTTCCCCTTTGTTAAACAGAACTGAGATAGAGAAAGAAATTTTAAAGCAAAAGTAACCGTTCTATCTTTACCAAAAGATAAAGGCAAAATTTCTTGTAGGCAAAAATAATATTTTCACATTTATCTTCTTGTATTTCTTGTGAAAATGTTTAAACTAACAAGTAATTAAAAGAAAGTTTAAGAATTAAACAAATGACATCATGAAAAGTATTGAATTATTTAAATCTAGAAGAATTTATAAAATGCTTGAACATGTTTCTACACAATTACAGGACAGAGGATTGTTATTAAGTGTAATCACATACAGTAGCCATTGGCAGCCTATTTCATTGAAAAAATTGTAGATCAGATGAAAATCAAAAACTGCCTTGAGATATTTATAACATCTAAAAACTGCAATCAAATGAAAGGGAATTTATGATAAAAACGATTGGTGTGATATTATCCTTAAATCTAAAGAGAGAAAATGAATGAAACTTCAAGGCAAAGAAAATTTTGCAACAAACAATTTACTGAAATAACAGTATTTGAAAACAATAAAAATGCATAGTTGTAGATCGCATTTTTTTTTATCGCAATTGTAATTTTTCATCTAATTTTACTGAACAGAAATAGTTTGCTTTTTGTCTTAAAATAAAAAAAAAAACCAGTAATGTACATTGAAAAATTTCCTTGATTCAATGCATGTTTTGTGAAGAAGCAATATTTTTCAAAGCTTTCTTCATTTGTTTCATAGAAACCATCATTAAATGAACAGAATAAAAAGGGTGATTTCAATTGCTTTGTTTCTTTCATCTATTGTTTAAGAAAGCATATTACATTGCTTAACTCAATAATCATCATTGAAAATAGATACTATTCTTACTTGGCAGTTTTGTTTGACCACAAAAGGATACCCCACTGCAACTGATATAACTCTAAAATTAATTATCAAATATTTAAACTTGTGCAACCATCCAACCCATGCATGAATGTACAAAAATTAAATCAGTATAATAATATGATTATTTCAAATGTTAGTAGTTATTTTTTTAAATTAAAATTTTTATTATTTTAGCTTTATGGAATATCTCTGCTTCATCTCACTCTGCCTATTAAACCAGATGATACAGCAAAATATTAATGAAAGAAACAAGCTAAATACAATTTAGTTAACTCAAATGAAAAAATAAATTAGGGGAAAACTGATTCAGATTATAACTGAATAAACTTTAGTATTTGATGGATGATCAAACCCTGAATCTATAAAGCCAAACCATATTAATGGATACAGCAATATATCAGTTTGATGATACTCAAACTTGTTCTAATTAGACTCTAAAAGTAATTTTTAGCTCCCAAGAAGAAGCTTAATCTTTTGGAAACAGCTTTGGCAATGTGTGTATGTATGTGACACTGCTGTGAGATATTGTCAGAGATTTTAAGGCCTAGTGTTTATTATGGCTGAAAATTTATTTAGATGATGCAATCATGTGATACAACTCTGCTTTTCTGGTGGTTTTGAGTTTTTATGGTACAGTAAGAAGGGAAACGGGCAATATGACACAAATTTCAAATGACATGTAAGATTTATATTACTTGAGATTTGAGTGAAAAAAAGGAAGAAGAAACTACAAACAATGCAAACCTAATCTGGACGTGTTGCAACAGAATGGTAATCGTAAAAAAACCTAATGGCCAGTCTTAAAGTGAGTGTAAGATTAAAACAGGAACTAACTGTTGAATGGTGGGTGCTTATCAGTCTTAAACACAGTTATTTTCACACAACCTATGAGCTGATGTTTGTATACTGTAGAAATATAAAAGAGATATCTCAAAGGGATTCTTGATTAATCTGTTTAGATCTTCAGAGGGACTTCAACATGTCATTACAAAGCAACAAAATACTTGTCAGATTTTTGTGTTATAGTTGCCATACCACAGTTAGGCCTATAGCCGTTTGTACAATATTCCTTTGTAGTAAAAGATGAAGTAATAGAGTTAAGTGTTTCAACACAACAGGGTGTTACAGAAACAATTGCAAAATATGTGGTACTGCATGACTGGCCCACGTGCCAATGGCACATAAAAGCAACCACTACACTCTTGGAGTGGTTGGTGTTAGGAAGGGCATCCAGCTGTAGAAACTCTACCAGATCAAGATTAGAGCCTGGCACAGCCATCTGGTTCGTCAGTCCTCAGTCAAATTGTCCAACCCATGCAAGCATGGAAAGCGGATGTTAAACAATGATGATGATGTTATGATGTTATGTCAGAAGAAATGGTGTTTGTATCTTGTAATCGTTGTGCTTTAACAGTATTAAACAAAAATAAGCTGTAATGTACTCGATGAAAGATGTTGTAGTTTTACTTTCTTTTGCCGGAGAGCATATGCTATTGATGTTTAGCCTCAGGTCAGGAAGACTTGATCAAGCAGACGAATCATAGGTCTGCTTAATCAAAAATATCAAAAGTGTACCAGCCACCATCATCTCAGCCTTTTCTATATCTAGGCCTATGTTGCTCAATGTGTTTTGTTTTCCTTTTTTAATAAAGAAGAATATGATTTGGAGTGAAGTTTGGTTGCCATTTTAGCAAGTTGAATGACCATGGAAAAGCTCCCTCACTGGACTATCTATTTATGAAAGTAGTGTGTAATTTACACGAGGTAATGAAACTGTGTGCTCCTACATCTATGTATAGAAGGTTAATGAGGAACAGAAAGCAGTATCCTTTAAATAAGATTATATTGTTAGAAGTGACAACAACTAGACACAGCCTGAAAGTCAGTGGCTTTATCTCTAATGGAATATAGTTGAAAGTAGCTACTAAGAAACTGTCTTGCTATAAAACATTGGTTCTGTCTGGATAATTTGCAGACCAAATTTCTTCTAAAGACATCTAAGGGTCAGATGATGTTGTTGAACTACATGATGCGGCAGGGCAAGGAGTAATTCATTGAAAGCACACAGAAGTAGTTTGACTCGTCTTCCTTCTGGAAGGTGTGATGTCAACGAAAATGTGGTAGAGAGAGGAATGGAACATGAGACAGTCTTAACTTTCTTGAATAGAGAAAGTTACAACTGGGAAGAAAATGAACTCTGATCTCTAAAAGCATACCATCCACTGTTTGATACTTATACCAGACTTATGTACCTGAAAGTAAAAACAATATAAATTTTAAAAGCATGAATGAAAACAAAGCATTTGAACAGTATAAGAATTAATGAAGCCTCTAAAAGTATTTGTCACTGGTAACAAATTAAATTATGGTGAAGTCAGTAGATTTCCAATGAGTAATTTTCACAACAGAATAGTTTAGAATACTGAAGCAAGAAATGGATAGCATATATCCAAATATTGTTGTAGCCATTGAAATAAACTGAAATTTTTCTGTTTTAAAATATTGCATATTCTAAAGAAAATAACCTGTCAAAAATTCTTGCTAAATTTAATGCTTATCCTTTCATGTAATATCTATTTTTACCATACTTCCATCAATGGATTGCAAACTTTTTACTCCATCAGATATTGTATTAAATGCAGAAAGGTTGTTGATGTTATTTAGCCCCAAGCATCCCTGATCAAGAAGACCTATTACCAGATGAAGCCCAACTATTGTGTTCGTTTGTATTTTAGAGTCTACATTATTATATTGTTCAGCATATCCTTCTTTACATTAAGGTAGTAAGACATGCACAAAATTTTGTTTCTGTATCTGACATGTGATAATTTTCGCATAGATACTCTATCTAATACCAAATGAACTATATAAGATGTCCAGTTACACTATAGAAGAAAAGCAAATGGTAAAGTCATGAACAAGCCAGGATGAAAAAAGATATTTGATGAAGTGAGCTGAGAAATAGTAATTAATGAATATTAACTAAAAATTAAATGTGGAGAATACGGTAGGGAGAGAGTTTGATCTTGTCAGTACAGAGACATATGTTTTTTGCTAGTACTGTCAGATATAGATAAGTATTATTCATACATTTATATATATCGACATACATTCACACATGCACACACATATCATTATTATTATCAACATCATTTTAACAGTCAGATAGAATTCTTTTAGGCATATTTTTTGCGTCTATATGCCCTTCTTGTTGCTAACTCTTGCTTGTTTCCAAACTAAATGATATTTCCCATTGTTTGATGACCTGTAGCAGAAGAAGATTGAAAATTACTGACTCTGAGTGCATGATGCCAAGTTAAAGAAATACAAACAAACACACACACACACACATATGCACACATCTAATGGATTCTCCTATTGGTTTTAACATACGAGGATCCGACAACCTACCCTTTTTTTTGTCAGTCATAATGCTTATGTTGAATGTGACATTTGATTCCTGCCAATGATTTGCTAAAAAGCCCACAGATGTTGCAAGTATGAGAATAATGGGTCATGCAAGAGGTATATTTGCAGATGCCTTTCTCCTTTGCCTTGCACCCCAACACCTATTAATGCTGGTTGAAACATATTATCTGATACCATTCTGATACAATGATCTTCATTTTGTTCACTCCAAGGTTGTTTGCTCAAAGGTATTGTGAGCTATATTGACTGCTGAGACGTTAATCTTCAGCTTGTCCATATATCTGAGCCATGATCAACCAACATACCTGTGCTCAGTATCAAGTTGGCTGTACATGAGGACTGTGAGTATACCACAAGTTTCTGGCTTATTTCAGTTTTAATCTAGAGCAACAGTTTGACTGAGCCGAAAACTATGCACTTAGGAAGTGCCTGCATCTATATGTGTTTATATAAATAACGAGCAAAACGCCTCCCCATCCAATGGACGGTGTTGAATCATATCTGCCGAATAAAAAGCAATCAGTGTTTTCCTTTCATTAAAAAATAATTAAGCATGCCTTTATTTCAATAAAATTTTTGGTTTTGTTAAACGAAGTTAAGGCAAAAAAAACTTCTTGAGAAACCAAATAGTCCTTCCTTCCTTCATGCCAAGTTTGAAGAAAATATCACTTTTGCATCTTACATTTTTGGTCTCTTAAATATACTGCATTTTGTGGCATTATTTCAAGCCAACTGGCTTTTTTTGTGCAAACTGCACATGCATTTTTCTTGCATATGCGTAGTATCGATCACAACAGCTGATGTACTTGTGCATACAAATGCATGTTTCCATGGCTTTATCGATCGCATTCTCACCTAGAATCAATTTTTGTAATTTTTTCAAGACTTATACATGCCCTGATACCGTCGGTGTCTACATATCAAATTTGAGCGCAATCAGATGGAGGATGCCTGAAATCCTAGAACACACACACACAGACAGAACGGATTTTATATAATAGATGTATTGACTAGACTGGCATAGTAAGATTCTATTTGTACTATTTCCTATTATAGTGGGTCAATAAAACATATGTAAATATTCAAACTAGAAATAAATTATTTATTTCTGTTGTAATAAGTTAGAGGAAACTATCCAGAATTATAATGACTCTCATTCACTATTTGGTATAGAAAACACAGTAACAAAAAAGAAGGAAGAGTAGGAAAACATGCTAAGAAGCACTTTATTTCCCAATCAATACTATACAGTTTTTTGTTTAGAATTATAATGAATGGATAATATTTAATAATTTTACAATTCATATGGTATGAAGATTCTTCAAACTATTAATTCCACAAACTGTTAAAGTCCAGTATTTATAGATTGAGAGTTCCAGTTGTTCCATCATTTAATGTCCATTTTATCATACTGGCATAGCTTGGATGGGAATTGATTGTAAAGTAGGAATTTATTGACAAATGCTCTTCCTGTCATCAAACCTCATTTGTCATTTTAATTTATGGACTTTTATATTCAATAAATCTTTGAAAGCCTAGAGTGGACCAGGTGTAATACCTGCATGGAATGTGAACATCACTGTTATTTCAATCAAACTGTGACAAGCAAAATGTCAACACTCAGGCAATTTGTGCATGCACACATATTCACACACACACACACACACACACACACACACACACACACACACACACACTCACATATATATTGGGCTTACTATAGTTTGGTTTTTTGTTTTCTAGATACACCTACAAGGTATTTGTTGACCTTTATCTAATGTGCTGCATAGTGAGAATGAACTCGGATGTTTGTATTTGTTCAATGTTACTAGTTGAATAAAGAAATTTTCCTTAGAAAAGTCAATATTTTACAAATAAAAGTCCCATTGGCAGCAACTTCAAGTAACAACTAATAAACTGAAAGAGAAAGGCAAGAGATAGTAATACTTAAAGAGGTTTTAATCTGAAACAAACATACTAAGCACGCGCACACACACACACACACTCACACACACACACTCACACACATACACACTCTCTCTCACACACACACACACACACACACACACACACCACACACACACTCACATATATATTGGGCTTACTATAGTTTGGTTTTTTGTTTTCTAGATACACCTACAAGGTATTTGTTGACCTTTATCTAATGTGCTGCATAGTGAGAATGAACTCGGATGTTTGTATTTGTTCAATGTTACTAGTTGAATAAAGAAATTTTCCTTAGAAAAGTCAATATTTTACAAATAAAAGTCCCATTGGCAGCAACTTCAAGTAACAACTAATAAACTGAAAGAGAAAGGCAAGAGATAGTAATACTTAAAGAGGTTTTAATCTGAAACAAACATACTAAGCACGCGCACACACACACACTCACACACACACACTCACACACATACACACTCTCTCTCACACACACACACACATACACACACACACTCACACACACACTGAATGGTGTGATGAATTCTAATAAGAATTACAGACAAATACTTGGCGACATGTTCTGCATGGAAACCAAATTGTAAAACTATTGCGAACAAACCTTACTTTGTGATTAATAAGGCAGAGAAAAATCAATTAAATGGCCATTATAAGTTTAGTAATGCTTGTTGTTTCTGATCAGACGCTGAAAAATACAAAAAAACTTAATCAAAAACAGGTTTTAATTCAATTTATACCTTAGTTTTATTACCATAAAACATAATAAAACCCAAAAATTTAGTTTGAGGAATTTTCTATTTTGAAAGCCAGTTCCTAATTCTCTCTGACATTCTTACAGGTTAAATTTTCTTATTTCCTTGTATAAAAAATACAGCTGCAAATAATTTTTTCTGTTTCTTGCATTTATCTGGTAGTTTTCTTTATTACAGTAATTTTTTAATCTGATGAGAAATAAACAGAATAGCTAGAACTACTTGAGGAAGTTATAGGTATTTTTCTTTTAATATTCACCCATCTACTAGAGGTATGAATCAATTTTATATGCAAAGGAGAAATATATAAATAGTGATGAAAGGCATCAGTGAAAATATACCAATGTCCATCTTTTATTCAAAATTGTAAAAGGTCAAAATAGAAAGAATACTTCTCTGAGGAACAAAGACTGCACCTTCTGGAGACATTAATATAGTGGAATGCATGTTCTAGAATAACCCAATAGTTCACATGATTGTTAATATTATCCTTTGAACTTCAGATGTATTTAGATTGCGAAGCAGTAAATATAAAACTAAGAAATGAACTTATAAGGTAAAAGATATCTCTGGAATGAAACCAAATGTTAAATCACTGTGCTAACCAGATAAAATAGCATGTTCAAAAGTATTGTACATGGGTGACCTTGATTAAGAGGCTAGTAATCTTCACACCTCACCATGTCATTTAGTCACTGATCTATGTATGTTAATATGAAAATTTGTGTATGAATAAAGTTAGTGAATTGTAGCAAGTTGAACAGATTGGTTATCTATTAAGGAGGTGAGCTGGCAGAAACGTTAGCATGCCGGGTGAAATGCGTAGCCATATTTCGTCTGCAATTATGATCTGAGTTAAATTCTGCCAAGGTCGACTTTGCCTTTCATCCTTTCAGGGTCAATTAAATAAGTACCAGTTATGCACTGGGGTTGATATAATCAACTTAATCGGTTTGTCTGTCCTTGTTTTCCCTCTCTGTGTTTAGCCCCTTGTGGATAGTAAAGAAATAGGTTATCAATCAACTTATCTTTCTTTGGTCTCTTTCAACATTTCCTTCCCTCCATTGATGCATATATCTTATATCCTTCTCTCATATCCTTGTCCTTTACCTCTTTTCATCATGTCCCACTATCTCTCTTCCTGCTTCTCCTGAATTCTCTCTCACATGACTCTCATCATATCTTCGTGTTATGTCTGTCTTTCTTTCTGTCTACCTGCATCAGATTTCTTGTAATATGAACATTCTATTCCATCTATATTTTTCTTCTTTTGTCCATCTTTCTAAAATTTTATCATGGCACCATCACTGAGAGGCTGCATTCTCTGCCCTATACTCTTATTATTTATATGTTCAACAATACTAGAGAACATGTATTACTCTGGTGAAACTGAAGAGACTTCTGCCTCTCTTGAATTGTCTCTTCTGTTCCGTTCTTTCTCTTATTTCTGGATGGGAAGAGAGCCAAAGCAGAGTGTGATAGAATAAAAAGTAGCAGAAGAGAACTTGGATGATTGATATGAGAAGGTGATAAAGAGAGAGAGAGAGAGAGAGAGAGAGGGAGGGAGAGCAATGGAAAAGAAAGAAGAAAAGAGTAATTTATATTTGTGTGTGAATATGTGTAAGTTGTATGTGTGTGTGTTTATATATACATCTATATCTATACCTATCTGTCTGTCTGCCTGTCCGTCTGTCTATCTGTCTATCTATCTATATACTTATATATATACACTCATATACTTCTATGTATACGTGCATACACACTCATATCTATATATACATACATTACTCACACACACATACAGGTGCACACACACACACACACACACACATACACACGTGTTTGTACACATATACATACATATAAAACTTTGAAGGCTATCCATTAGTAAACATAATAATGGGTGCAAACTTGAAACACAGACTATTGACATAACATTGAAAACAATATTTGTGGAAAAATATATGATTTAGTAGAAACGTTTCTCAGATAAAATGAAAATGTACTTTTTTTTAATTATTATTAATTGTGTTTCTTGATATTAGAACTATTCAGAAAAATAGTAAATTGTTTCTTTATTCATTTATTTATTTATTTACTAATTTTTTTTTTAGTTTTGTTACTGTCAAGACATTCATTAGAAAACACAACATACAACAACAATAAAATCTGGAGGCAACTAACAATTACTGCTACTTTGAAAATTATGAATAGTCTCTAATCAAGGGATGAAAAGTTGATAATTGCTGGTGTCAACTACGAAATACCTTTATTAGTTTGTGTAGAGAGGAACAGTAGACACTGTCCGTAGCCTTTTCATTTTTTTTTTAAATTGGGGAAGAGATGATTATGATGAGTGGACATTTATATCGCACCTCTATATCTTAGTTTAACAGTTGTAGATTGGATCGGACCCTGAGTATTACATAGAATACAAGATGCTAAAAATATATAATTTTAGATTTAAGTTACATTGCAACACCATTCGAGCGTGATCGTTACCTGCGTCACCTTACTAGCATTTGTGCTGGTGGCACATAAAAAAATCATTCGAGTGATGTCCTTACCAGTGCCGCTGGACTGGCTCCTGTGTAGATGGAACATAAAAAGCACCATTTGAACATGTTGCCAGTACTGCATGACTGGCCCTCGTGCCGGTGGCACGTTAAAGCACCCACTACATTCTTGGAGTCGTTGGGGTTAGGAAAGGCATCAAGCTGTAGAAACTCTGCCAGATCAGACTGGAGTCTGGTGCAGCCATCTGGTTCGCCAGACCTCAGTCAAATCGTCCAACTCATGCTAGCATGGAAAGCAGACGTTAAACGATGATGATGATGATGAAACTTCATGTTGTTAAGAGGTTTGCAAACAGGTTTGATTATACTGTGTGAAAACCATGGATAAGTATATTGTACTACAGTATCAGATTGACCATTACATGGAGAATAGAATTTGTGACTCCAAAACAGTACTTAAGTACATATACGTTTTCCATACTGGCATGCGTTAGGTGGTTTGACCAGAGCCAGTAAGTAGACTCCAGTCATCTGTTTTAGCTTGGATTCTATGGCTGGATACCCTTCCTAATGGCAACCATTTTACGGAGCGTACTGGGTGTCTTTTACGTGTCACCAACAAGGGTGACATTTATGTGTCACCAGCACAGGTGCCTTTTGCATGTCACCAGCACTGGCCACAACCATGATTTCACTAAGCCTGCTATAATTTCTCGAGCACGGCAAATCACCAGAAGTCTCAGTTTCTTGTGATTGCTTCTGTGAGCCTCAAGAACTGAAGATCATGCTTAACCACCTCATTTTACATCTTCCTGGGTCTATCTTTTCTGCGGGTTCCCTCCAGCACTTATCAAATTAGTTACAAATCAATTTGTAACTAGGTTGATAAATGCTAATGCATGAAGCCCTTGGTCCTGGAGTCACTCTGTTACTTCTGCCAAATAAATATATATATATATGTAAAATAAATAATATATAAATATATGCATATATACATACATACATACATACATACATACATATATACATATATATATATATATATATATATATATATATATATATATATATATATATATATGTATATATATATATATATATGTATATATATATATAATATAAATAATATATATATATATATATATATATATATATATATATATACCGGAGTAAACACATAAATGTGAAACAAGGTGGAAAAAAAGAGTACTCAAATAACAGTGGTAGAGTAATATGCTTTATTTAAAGCAGCAGAAAATTCAACAAAACCTGTTACTCTGAGTAAAAACTGTCCGACGAACGGCAACGTGAAACTCAGAGTAACAGGTTTTGTTGAATTTTCTGCTGCTTTAAATAAAGTATAAATATATATATAAATAATATATAAATATATGCATATATACATACATATATATATAATTTTAAAATAGGATAAAATCTTTATAATGATTTATCAAGTAGTTAGCGTGAAAAACTTCATAAGAGAAAAAAATCCACCATTTTTTTCACTTAAATATATTTATTTAAATTATATAGAGGGCATTACTATGCATAAATGCCACGCACTAGGAGGGATTCTTAAAGTCAAAACTACCAAAATAAATAAACACATCGTACCGAATGCAACTCTCGCAGCAAGTCATTTAAAAACTGAATTTAGCTGCAGATCACCGTGTTTTCGTAATTAGTGCAGTAATGCACTTTTTAATCATCAGTGCAAGCACAATTCAAGATTTATAACAAATGAACAAAATCAACATACCAGACGAACAACCAATGTATCCAACGTAGCATATAGAAATGTTCACCCTTTATACATCTATGTAAATTGGTACGATCTGTTTATTTACTTTGGTAGTTTTGACTTTAAGAGTCCCTCCTAACGTGTGGCATTTATCTATAGTAATGCCCTCTATATAATATGAATAAATATATTTAAGTGAAAAAATTGATGGCTTTTTTCTCTTTTGAGGTTTTTCACGCTAACTACTTGATAAATTCTCATAAAGATTTTATCCTATTTTTAAATTGTAAATTTAACCGGAGTATATTCAGTACTGAATTTTTGTTCCGAATAAGCACGTTGTTATCGAAATGCAATTCGAAAAAGCCCGCCATTTGCATAGATGCCTTGTGGACAACTCGTCAGACTCTATATAAAGACAAAATTTAAATTTCTACATCGTTGACATGAGGAAACGCTCAGAAATTGAGATACACATTTTAACAAAAAGATTTTAATGAGAACCGGTTATCTCCGTTGAACCAGAGGATAAAATAACCCTTATAGACCTGAAAAGGCCTAACCAGCAAACGCTACCAATAGGTAGTGCTTGAAGTGGACACATTTAGAAAACACTTCTTAATGACTATTTAAAATGCCAAGTTTTGTATAGACCTTAAGAATTTTGGCTCTCTCTACGATGCAGATTTTGCAACAGCTACTTCCTTTAATATATGGGCCTGGATAATCAATTATTTCCCCCCTTATATCACACAGGGTCTCTTGATCTTTGAGGTGCCACACAAGGCGGGCCAGGGACATGACTAACCGTTTTTCTGGGACTCTGAAGAATGACCAGTGGTTAAGAAAGTTTCGTTTGAAAAAAGTACTGGCAGATCCAATATATTTATAAACATGGGATGTAGCCATATTCACATCCTTAGTAACATATGGTGTGGGGCCGGTCATCCCATTGGTATTGAAGATAATTACATAGAGAGAGAGAGGTAGAAAGAGTGAGAGAGAGATAGAGAGAAAGAGAGATAGAGAGATAGAGATCATATTGGGTTAGGTTTGTCTGACAATGATTTGCAATATTTCTTCTAGCCTTAAATGTGGTCAGCTGGCAGAATTGTTAACATACTGGACACAATGTTTAGTGGCATACCATCCGTCTTCATGCTCAGTTCAAATTCCACTGGGATTGAATTTTGCCTTCATAAAGCATGTACCTGTTAAACACTGGGGACGATGTAATTGCAAAATTGTTGGCTTTATGCCAGAATTTGGAATCAGTTTTTCTTCCAGCCTTTTGTATTTTGAATTCAAATACTACCAACATCAAATCTTCTTTTCCTCTCACAGGGTCAATTAAAAAGTATCATTCATCCACTGAGATGAATTTAATTGACCAACCCCCCCACCCTATCCCACCCTGTCACACTGAAACTCAGGCCTTGTGTCTATATTAGAAAAAGGTGGAGTGTGATATAAGGAAGATTTTCTTTCTCCTATTTGTACCCAGCTAGAAACCCATCCAGCAGCTTCCTCCATGATTTACCTAAGCCAAAGCAATGCAAATATGTAAAAATAAGGTAACTAAATGTAGTAAAAAATACATCAAAATATTTTTCTGCTGAAGTTTAATGAAGATTAATAGGGAAATTATTGTTTTCTCCCCAGTATTGTTTTTACTGCTAAAATGTTCTGTTCAGGAAATGCCAAACATCAATTTTGAGATATATTGTTTGATTAAAATATATCACAATTTATAAGATATATTTCCAAAGTAAGAATGTGAAGTAAGCAATCTTCATTATATTTAGAAGAATATTATATCATAGATGTCAAATATCTAAAAATCAAGAAAATTGTATTATGATAGAAGACTTCAAAATTGTCATCATAACTTAATGTTTAGTATCAAGATATTTATGACAAAATGATTTCCCATAAATATATTTCTTGAAAACATCTTGGTAAACTTTTAATAAATATCAATATCCAGAATGAAAATTTTGTATATTGGCGTTAAATGGCACACATACAATTATTTAGACATCATTCATGGAGCCCTGAATAAATAATTAAGCTAAATAAGTATATGCATAGGGCATTGAGAGAAGGGAAGAGCCTTAAAATTTTTTTTTATTTTATAATTAGTGCTGGATTTTTCCTGGTGCAAATTAATGCCCCACAATAAAAAGACACCACAATAAATGGAAAATGTACGCACACACGCCCACTAATAAATGGATGCACATTTATGCACAATGAAATCTATTATATATTACTATCGAACTAATTATAGTATTGAAAACGGTAACAATACATATTTTAAGCTTGGGAATTCAACAAAATTGAAATCTGTCAGTTAGTAACATGTTGCAATCTCAAATGATCAATTAAGCAGTAGTTTATGTGAGGAGAAGTACGTGATGGTCTATGACTTCATATTGCCAAGGAGAGATGTAAATTACTGAGTGTTGTATTTGCAGTTTACACTGCTTAGGAAAAGTAGTAAAGAATAATACTAATAGACTTAATTTATACATT
Source organism: Octopus sinensis (assembly GCF_006345805.1). Lineage (NCBI taxonomy): Eukaryota > Metazoa > Mollusca > Cephalopoda > Octopoda > Octopodidae > Octopus > Octopus sinensis. The sequence continues at coordinate 20,783,402 of NC_042997.1, read as the reverse complement.
ATTACCATTTTCATAACACAGTGATATTTATTTCATTAAAATTTCTTTTTGCAAAAGCTGCTCAGGAACATTTGGAAAGAATAGGCCCAAGGAAGATGCAGAACAAAGTAGTGAGAAAGGATCTTCTGAAATTGGGTCTCACAGAGGAGATGACAAAGGACCAAGACTTCTGGCAGTTTGCAGTGCTTGAGAAGACACATCAAGCTAAGTGAAATCATGGCTGTCCTTACATACAAGCATGTACTCAGCATCCCTCTTCACCTGACTTATCCTAATCTTGCAGGCTAATTGATGCTGGTGCCACATAAAAAGTTACCCATGCTGGTGCTGTGTAAAAGCACCCAGTACACTCTGCAAAGTGGTTGGCATCAGGAAGGGCATCCAACTGTAGAAACCATATCAAAACAGACATGGAACCTGGGCAGGCTTTCAGCTAGTCAGCTCCTGTCAAACCATCCAACCCATAGAAAACGGACATTAAATGATGATGTCATCATCGTCATCAACATTGTTTCTGACAGGATTCTTTTAATTATATTTTCATGTGTTTTTCCCCTTGTAAAAGATTTTTTTCCTGTAGCTTAGTCATAAGTAAATATCTTGCTTTTATTGTTTACTGGTATTTCGTGTTAGAAACATAATTTAAAAAATAAAAAGTATATTTAAAATATAGCTGAGGTGGCTGGCCTAGTAGAAAACTGAATTTTAATCTTTCATTTTACATCCAAAACTTACGACTTAATGTCATGTCATTTAGACAATAAAAGAATCAATAAAAGGATCACTGTTTCAAATGCAGTAGTACATGGAATTTAAATCTACTGACTTGCAGTCCCAAGTTTTATGTTACATAATCATATAGAATGTCTAAAATTCATTCTTGGGTTATATGGGCAGCAAGCTGGCAGAAACGTTAGCGTGCCGGGCGAAATGCTTAACGATATTTCGTCTGTCATTACGTTCTGAGTTCAAATTCTGCTGAGGTCGACTTTGCCTTTCATCCTTTCGGGGTCGATAAATAAAGTACCAGTTTTGTACTGGGGTCGATGTAATCGACTTAATCCCTTTGTCTGTCCTTGTTTGTCCCCTCTATGTTTAGCCCCTTGTGGGTAGTAAAGGAATATATATGGGCTTTGAGAAAATGTGCCAAGTCTTGCTGAAATGTGTATGGTCGTCTACTACATACTTCAACTATGCAAGGCTTAGAAACTTTTTCTAGCCCCTCAATGTATTAAATAGTAGTAATTCTAAGATTCTATGGAAAGATATGATGTGGCATAGCATGATCTTCATTATTCACTACTTGTAAAATCATCACAGTTGCCGGAAACTTAGTGTGCACTGCAGGTGACATTTGAAGAATTGGCACATAACCATCTCTCATTTCTTGGATGGTCTTTTTCAAAGTTTTCTCATCAGAGAAGACTCAAAGCATGTCGTGTTTTTATGAGGGTTTTTTATCTTGTTAAGCAACCTTTTGGCATGGTTTAAACGTTTTCCCTGCTGTGTCTTTGCAGGCAGGAATTGATCTCTTATCAATATATGTGACTTGCAACAAATAATCTCATGCATCACATTTCTGATAGTTCATTCCAACACCTGAAGTTGTTTGGCAAAAGCTCTCATTGATTTTTTTAGGTCATCATCAATAATATTTTGATCACATTTGATGAATAATAGTATTTTTAGTGAAGAAATGCTTAGTATGTTTTTCCCTCTTGATACAGTTGAAACATTGCCACCAGAGGCTTCTAATTCCATCTGAACTTTGTGTGCAGAAGATCTTGCAGCATTTTGAAAGTTGGCAATTTCTAAATCACTGTTTTCTGCACATACAGCAACAATGACTGTATGTGTTTCCATTTCTTCTATTAGCACTCTGTCTGCCATGGGGTATCTGAAAGAAATAATAACCTTTTAATTGGTTTGAAGAGAGTAATATATAAATTAAATGTTATCAAATACCCTTTGTATCCTGTAGTTATATAATATTAACAGGCATTACTTTCTAGACAACACTCATGTGTGTGTGTGTGTGAATATTTATGTATACACTGGTTATCTAGCGTTGTATTTATGTTGAGTCTCTTTATATGCCAGGAGGATTAGAACACCAGACAAAAGAACTTTTGGAATTTAGTTCTTTACATTCTAAGTTCAAATTTTGTTGAGATCTGTAATTCTTTCAGAATTGATAAAATAAAGCATCACTCTAGTATAGTGGACTGATAGGATTATTTCAGCAATAAACAAATATACCGTCCAACCCATGCTAGCATGGAAAACTGACGTTAAACGATGATGAGGATGATTATGATACATGTTTTGTTTCTTTTTGGTTTTGCCTGCAATAACACGGGTGTTGATATGTATCCACCCTTTACTTTCCCTTGGATAATATTGGTGGTATGGAGAAGGTGATCTTGATTCAGGAACAACTTCTGGTCCACCATAAAAAAACCTTGCCTATGTTTGCATCATGGAGAGGTACTTTCCTCACACAAATACATGTTTAATTTTACATCCTTGTTAATACTTTCGGGAAGAAAAGAGGGTATTTCAATGGGATTTTAAAACAGTGTGAAATTGAAGAACGATATAAATATCTAAGGAATGCTAGTGTGAATTGTTGAAAATTAATATCAAGGATTGAAGCAAGAGCATAAAATTTCTATGAAGCTGAAATTATACAAGAAAAGACTGTGTAATGTATTCAGTATGAATTGAAGAAGTGAGATGTTGTAGGAAAAACAAGCAGTGAATTTGGTATGAATGGAGAAGATAGCATAGATTGAATACCATTGAAGTTTTAATAATTTTACTGTCATTATAACACTTAATTGAATTTGCCAGTTTTTTCCATCAGTGTATAAAAGGCATCATGGCAGTGATATTATGGTACGATTTAAATCAAGACCATTGTTTACAATGCTGCACAAAGACTCCATTCTCTAATTTCCCACAGTGGTGAATGCCAGGTTTACTAGTGAAGTGATTAGTTTAAGGTGTGAATGCAGGGACTCAATTGAATGTTAGGGAAGAAGGATTTCTAAAACAGGTTTTTGTGTAAACGTTCTATCTCAGATGGCTCATCTAATTTTGGTAGCAATAATCACTTTACATATATCCCTTCTGTGAACTGAAGTGGAAGTCTCCCTGCATGTTTTGTCATTACCAGTATTTTAATTAACGAAGCATTCAGTACAAGTATTTTTATTGAAATGCTCTCCTTTTATTGGCATTCTTTCTAGTTTTGAGTTATACCTAGTCAACCAAATTTTCATCCTTCCAACCAAGGTCAAATCTGCTGAAGCTAATTATCATTTACATAATGACATTGTACAAAATTAATGTGAAACTTGAAGAGTTCTCTGAAATATGCTGTATAGAATATCAAAAGCATCAAAGAATGATGGACAAGCTGTCTGCAGTTGGATATGAAGCCAGGTGTGTATGGGAAACATACAATCCCTTTATAGGGATTTCCTAGACTGGTTTAAAGCAAGGAGGAAATTATAAGTGTTTGTGCCATTCTTGTGCCATTCTATATAGCAATGATTTCTGAAGGTGTTTTGAACAGAATCTAGTGGGTTAGACACCGTATGGATATTGAGAAGTTGTAAACTATAAACATCAGCTTGTGTAGATTACTAGTTAAGAAGTTGAAATATCCCTATTGGAGAACATTTTGTAAGTCTCAGCCAATCATTGAAATGGTTTTTTAAAAACGCAATCTAGAACATATGAGTATACAATAACTATACCATTTCTGATATGTCAACAGTATTCTCATATAAGTAATGCCTGGGCTTTTTGGACGACCAAAGCGAATCTAAGAAGTATTCTAAGTTACAAACACTCTCTTGTCACTTTCCTCACAGAACTAGTGATTAGCTTGTTGGGAACCTATAACCAACAATGACATTGTTGTTTACCAGTTGTGACACAAATATAAATGAAATATTTTCAAAATCAAAATCAAAATCAATTTGATGACTGGCATTCGTGCCAGTGGGGTGCAAAGAGCACCATACGAGTGTGATTGTTGACAGAGCGACTATTCGAGTATGATTGTTACCAGCGTCGTCTTACTGGCACTTGTGCCTGTGGTAGTAGGGTGCCAGGAGCACCATCCGAGCCTGATCGATGCCAGAGCAGCCAACTGGCTTCCGTACCTGTGGCTCATAAAAGGGCACCATTCGAGTGTGATCGTTACCAACGTCGCTTCACTGGCACCTGTACAGGTGGCACGTGTAAAAAGATTCGAGCGAGGTCATTGTCAGTACCGCCTGACTGGCCCCCGTGCCGGTGGCATGTAAAAAGCACCCACTACACTCTCGGAGTGGTTGGTGTTAGGAAGGGCATCCAGCTGTAGAAACTCTGCCAGATCAAGATTGGAGCCTGGTGCAGCCATCTGGCTCGCCAGCCCTCAGTCAAAATCGTCAACCCATGCTAGCATGGAAAGCAGACGTTAAACGATGATGATGATGAGGATGATGATGATGATGATTTTCTTACTCTGAAGAGGAACTCAAGTGATTAAGAAACAATTTTGATATGTTTTATTGCAAAAACATTGTGAGGACAAACTTTTGTCGGAGAGGATTTTATTTATGTGCTGTGTATTTACGGGGTTGATGTATTGCAAGATTACTTCCATGGAATCTGTAACGACTGCATCTCTGTATTTCTAAAGAAAACGAAGTTGAAATATCCCTATTGGAGAACATTTTGTGGTGTCTGTTCAAGAAGCAGCACATATATGCTATTGGGCAAATGAATTGTGAGTGGATAACACCTGTATGTGGAAGGTCCAAGAGGACCAAAGAATGGTAACAATTAATTAAGAGTCATAATCATCATCATCATCATCATCGTTTAACGTCTGCTTTCTATGCTAGCATGAATTGGACGATTTGACTGAGGTCTGGTGAACCAGATGGCTGCACCAGACTTCAATCTGATCTGGCAGAGTTTCTACAGTTGTATGCCCTTCCTAACGCCAACAACTCCGAGAGTGTAGTGGGTGCTTTTATGTGCCACCGGCACGAGGGCCAGTCAGGCGACACTGGCAATGACCATGCTCAAATGGTGCTTTTTATGTGCCACCTGCACAGGAGCAAGTCCGGTGGCACTGGCAACTACCTCACTCAAATGTTTTTGCATGTGCCACCAGCACAAGTGCCAGTAAGGCGACGCAGGTTATGATCATGCTCAAATGGTGTTTTATACATACCACCAGTACGGAGGTGCTGCAAAACTCCAATATCTCCTAATGAATAACTAATCACACTCCAAAACTATTTTTCTTATATTACCTAATCAACCTTATTCTTGGACAATAAAAGTAACTGTCTTACATTGCACACATGCACCAAACAAAAGAGTACCATTCCCATGTTTAAGGCAGTACTCATTCTCATGTAAAGCAAAAACATCCTTCTAGACAAATACACATTTATCAGCATATCTAAAACTCTTATTGCCAGATGCTGTAATTTCTTTATCGCTTTTATCACAGCTAAAATGGTCTCCAGTTCTCTGAAGTAACTGATTCCACTTGAAACCCTCATTTTACTTACATCTCCACTTAAACCCATAATATGCATATTTTTGGATCTCCCACCCCACCATTATTATCAACCCAACAACCAGCTTTCAAAAAGTCGGAAGTAAATAATAATTGTATCAACTTACATTACAGTGTTATTTAAAAGGTCCTTGAAAGGTTATAGACTATTCACTCCCATCTCAAATCAAGTTATAAAATAAACTGAGTGAAACCCATCTTAAAAATATCAAAAATTCTGAACACTTGTAATTATATTAAACAATGTCATTGCATAGCCCTTATTTGAAGGCCAAAACCTTTCCACATTAATCAGTTACGTTGGTTGAGAACAAAAGGGTACATACCACCTGATCTTATCCTGATCTGCAAAAATATCAGTACATTGGTTCCATATTACTTGCTTGACTGCTACTATCATTAAGAAATTGTTTACTTCTTTATGAAACAACACTTAGCAATGTTTCACTGGAAAATTTATAGCAAATTATGATTCCAAAATATAAAATATATGCCCCAGTCTATAAGGAAATCTCAACTTGACAAAGATAGTAATAATTCTTTTCTTCATAGTCTTGGCAAATTATTTTCCAAGTCTGAGATAATGTACTTTTACTGCTTTGTACAACTGAACATTTCCTTAGCATCACTTTGAGAATGGTAAATAAACAGTACCAGCACAATATATAAATATACTATTATAATTATCCTCATTGTGTTCATAAAAATTTATGAAAACCAAAATGCAAAATATACATTTGTTTTGGAATCTATCCAATTTCAGTCATTTTGCAGAAGATACATTTATATAAAAAATTAAATAAAGGCCCTGCAAACATATACATGATTACATAAGTTGTTCAAAAAATTCTAAACATCTATTTTTTTTCATTTTGTTAATTCATTTTGGCGGAAGCTACCTTTAGATAAGAAATTCTATAAGATAACAAAAATATTCAAACTATTTTCCTTTTGGCTTTTTATAAATTGTACAAGAAAAAAAAAAAGACAAAATGAATACGAAATGAGCAATTTTCTTTGCAGGATACATTTCTTTTTATTTCAGAAACTATTTTTATAACTTTTTCTGTTGCATTAATATAAAAGAGATGATACTTATCAAATAGGGTTTAGAAAATATTATTAATAGAAGAAATAATTATTGTATTAACTGTTCAATGAGTTTATTTATTTATGAATTAAAGAAAAGTTTGGCTTTGCTTTAAAAGAAAATATCTTCTTTAGGTTTACAGGTTTTGATTATCTGGTCAATAACAAAAGACATTGTTTTTCTTTTTTTTTCATTCTCATTGAAAGTGAATTAAATATGATGAATACATTGATAAACTGAACAAAATAATAATATGGTGAGTATTACTTCCAAAAAATCATTATAAAACAAATTTCAATATGGAAAATCTTAGCAAAATTTGTAAAAAAATTTATAGCTTCTGTATATGTGTTCACTGTTTTTTTAATGTATATAGAAAACAATAACTCTACTTGAGACCAAAGAAAACAACATTAAAATGATTAATTCGACGAGACTAGTATTAGTCTTCTCTTTCTATTAGAATTGATACAAAAATTCTTCTCATTTATTAGATATATCAATTTATTTATTACAGCACATTTCTGCTGTATACGAGGATCTTCATAGTGAATGAAGTTTGTTTTACTGCCAGTCTGTACATAGTGACTTGATGGAGATAACATTCTACTAATTTAGAATCAATTCAAATTTTATCAAGCCTCGAGTTTACAACCAAACAAGAGACAGTCCAATTATGAGGTCTTTTAACATAAATTAGAACTCTCATCAGTATTTTTATAACTTTTTCTGTTGCATTAATATAAAAGAGATGATACTTATCAAATAGGGTTTAGAAAATATTATTAATAGAAGAAATAATTTTAATTAACAAATAGGATAGAAAACTGAATTAGTTTTATTTCAAGTCAATCACTTATATTTAAAAAAAATCTCAGTCAATGATATCTGTATTAGTCTAAATTTTAAATCCATTCTCACATTTATCTAGATAATAATGTTTTAAAGAGATTCGCCGACTAACACGTCCCAAAAATATAAAGGAATGCTTTCCAAATTCGCTATTTTGTTTTACCTTGAGCAAATGAATAGTATTGGCAAAAGATCAAAGAAAATGTAACCAACTCCGTGTCTTTGAAGCAAATATCTATCTTTTATTGTCAGGGAGCTTAGCCAAAGCTTGGATGTCTTACAGGAAAAACCTATTACTTTAACAGTGGATGAGATTGAAATCCATGACATGGCCAACAGCCAAAGTTCAAGACAGTTGTTGCAGTATCATTGTACAGATTTTCCATTCTGAAAAGAAAATTGGATAAGTTCCAGTACTTTTATTTTATTGTTAAATCTACATCAATATTATCTATTTCTATATTTAAGTTCATATAAATAATTTACCAACCAGAAACAATAGATAACATATTATACACTCACACAAACAAGACTTATGCAAGATACACACATGCACAAATATGCATCTACATATATATATATATATATATATATATATATATTTCAAATAAATGTATATTTTATCATTGTATGCATATTGTGATCATGATCATGATCATCATTATCACCAGCACCAGCACCATCATCATCATCATCATCATCATCCTTTTGTGTATGTTTACCATGCTGGCATTGACTGAACATTTTGACAAGATCCAACAAGTCAGAGAATCATACCTTGCTCAGTATCTCATTCTAACATGTTTTCTATGATTGAATCCCCGTCTTAATACCAAACAATTTAGAGAATGTATTGGGTGCATTTTCATGCCACCAAAACTATAGAGCACATTGCCATCAACACAAGTGAAGAGCTCTCTCAAGCCCTGCATTGTTGCTGCTTGATTTGATTTACTAACCACAAGAGAGTATACAGGGTGGGATCGCCTTGTAGCTTACCAAGCAAAAGAGAGCTCGCATGAGGAATGAAACAAATTCATTATTTTGAGAAGTTGGCAATGGAGAGAATAAGAGAGAGAACAGTGTTAGAGGAGTAATGAAGGAGATAGGAAAGAATAAATTTAGTGATTAATGTGAAAGAAAGGAGGGACAAAGTAGTAATGGCAATGAGGCAGGTTGGTCTGCTTACTTGAGTTCGATGGAATGTCAGCGTCCAAGCCAGTTCTTATTGGAGTTACACAGATATACGTTTGGCAGTAAATGGCAGATGAGTGACTGACTGAAAAAATAATAGGGAAGTGGGTAAGGTCATAGGAAAGATAGGGGAGAAAATTAGCTTTTGTGGGGGTTCGTGAGTAAAAGATATAGAGTGATAGGATGGAAGGGAGGATTAAGGAAGAAGAAATGCTACCCACGTTAAACATGAGTGGGTAATGTATTGTATAAAGAAATGGTAAGCTGAGAGTAGATAATAGGTGGTAAAGGGAAACACAATGTCAGGGAGAGTGATAAGGGCAATGGAGTGGATTTAGTAGGAGATACAATTCTAATCCATGTTACACATTGGTAGAGTGATGTAAAGAGAAGAAATAGAATGATGGATGTGGAGCCAGAGTAAATCCTCAAGAGAGAATGTCTATGAGAGCATGGTCACAGAAGAATCACACAGGGTAGGTAAATGCTGCAAAGATGCAATCCTATCCTACTGAAAGATAGAGAAAAGTGAAGAAGCAAGTTATAGGGGATGGAGCTAAGGGTAAGGGAGCTGGAGATATTTAGCATGCATAAGCTGAGTGGCTTGTTCTCAGTTATAGATGGGTGACATGATATGGTGAGTAGAAGAGATGATAAGATGAAAAGCTATAGAATAAATAAGATAAACAGTGGAATAGGTGTTTGATCTCATGTATTCCACTTCTATGAAACACATACATGCATGTCTGCAGATGTGTGTGTATGTGTGTGTGTGTTATATATGACTCTGATAGTATTCCCACTGTTTCACACATTTTGATAAACATTAATGAAAAAATTATTTAAAACTATTTCCTAAGAAATAGCATAAATTTCAAAATCATACAGAATTAATATTTTAAGTGTTCTTACTTTTCAAATACTCTTTTCACCAATTTTTCTATTGATGCCACTGAGTGAGGGAGAGGAGTATAAAGTCATATAAAAGACAACTTTATCTATCACTGAATTTAAAAGTATTAACAGATAATATAATGATTTAAAAACATTTACTTCAAATTCATCTTTTCTAATGTTGTTATTGCATATAATTAAGCAGGTAAGTATCATATGTTTATCAACAAAATAATGGAGCTATCAATACTCAATTTCCTTTTTGTTTAGCTTTGAAAGGTAAAAATTTTTTTAAAAATTGTTTTCATGTTTAGTAACAAATTAAATTTTTATTTCACTGATTAAACATCAACTCAATTTATAACCTTATGGAAACGCCATCTATAAATGAGATCAGTTCAGCAGAGTTAATTAGTGCAAATAACAACATATTTTGTTTGTATTAGCACTATATCTTTTTTTTATGTTGTTTTTAAAGAAAAATTATATACTGAAAATATGAGCAAATATTTTAAGTTTACCCACTTATAAATTCATAATTACTTTCTTACTCTTTGCTCTTTCAGTTTGTAGTGGATAGAATAAACTTAAGCTGTAAATATACCAGATCCAAAGAGATAAATCAAGAAGTATGAGTCAGATATGATCTTCCATTAATGTGTAGAGTGAATCTAAAAATTATATTGTGTATGTGTAGCTAAACTGAGAAAAAGATTATCAATAATAGTGTAGCTGGTGCTTGTGGTGTGGTGGGGAGTCTGTCTCAGGCAACACTTTTATGTGGGTAACACTTTTGAGTCTGCTGATTAAGCCTGAGGCAAACTCAAGGGTTGCCCTGGGTGACTATTGATTATCAAGAACCTGAAGTTAAACATGAGAAATACAAGATGGTAAAAATACACAGTCAATAAACTACATATCACGTGTATTTTAGTAATTTGAAGAATCCGGTCAAATGAGAATAGTTATGATATGAGTAGACAAAAAGTGCCCCGAGGAGTGTTTAAAATAAAAACAATTATCTTGATAGATAACTTCAATAATGTTAGCCAGACAAAATATTTTGAAAATAAATCTTTATGGATGGAGATGGACCTCGTTTTTAAAGCTAGTTGATGACTGTCATGAAAATATTTTGATTATATTAGATCTCTTCAGTAAAAAGACTGAAACATAGCTTTTAATTTCACCAATTGGCTTTATTCACCTATTTGCATTATATTTTTCAAAAATTTTAATTGGCTGATATAACTGGAATATCTACCTTAGTTTTGTTGTGTCTGGGGAGAGTCATTTTCTTTTTGTGCCTTATAATGTAACACACTCACCGGTAAAATTTCCACATTATAAGGCACAAAAAGAAAATTACTCTCTCCAGACACAACAAAATATGCTTCAACACACGAATTCATATAAAGAATCTTGCAAACCAAATCCAAAAACGAAATCTACCTTAGTTGTTATTTTTCAATTATGTATACCACAAGATAGAGATTTTCTCTGCTGATTTCATGGATAATTTCAGTCAATGATTTTCAGGTCTTTTATTACACATTACATATGTATTTAAACTGCAGAATGCTTGCATGTGATAACCTCCTTCCGTTTATAGTCAATAGCAATAGTTGATACATTTTAAGATACAGTATGATACATAAGGGGAGGTATACTCAGAACGTTTTTTGCATGTGAAACAAAGAGTTAAGTTGGTTCCAATATATTTAATAGAGTGAGCCAATAAATTTTGATAAATTAAAACTGCATTCATATTGAGGGGAAAATATTACTATTTCAATGATAATTCTGTATATGAAAGGTAAAGAAGCTTAACTCTAAAATTTAAAGTGGATAAAGTAAATTAAATATGGAACATGTTCAAAGTTATCACTGTAATACTAAAGACCAGTACCTAGTAATTCCTGCGTCACATCAGACCCTGCTATTCTTTCAATTCAGAAAACTATACAAAGCTAAGATACTGTCTTTCACAAAGTAACAAATTACATGTTTGAGAATCGAAATATTTGCTTCTTTATTCAAAAGTACAATATTTTGCTATTTCAAATTTAGATTTCTACAGAAGGTAGATAATCAGATATTTTTACTTTACAGCTTTTAGGTCAGGTCTTTAAGATTCTTGAGTTTGAACCTTGGTCACTACTCCACAATTTTTCATAACACTTGCAGGTGATATAGGTTTTTTTAAAAAAAAATTCAATTGACAATGGAAAAAAATGTTTAATAAATATAGTAGTGCCGAGCTTTGGTTTAGCTTCAGGTTTAATGTATTGGTTTTGCTCTTATTTATACTTAGTACAAATTTTGAAAATATAATAAAAAATAACTTTTGCGAGTTATCTTATAAATATAATGTATTTACAATATAAAGTCAATACTTATCATTTTACAAATAATGAAATTAATAAAAGAATCATTAAAAATAAGAATCTTGCAAAACAAATACGATAACAAAATGCTGTTGATATTGATAAACACAAAAAGTGTGAATATATATTAATATCTGGTGTTAGAATGTTATCAATCAAAAGGTGTTAAAACTATGCCTCACATGAATAAATCAATGTTAATATTTATTTGTGACAACTATATATTCCTCAGGAACCTGATCACTCTTTCTTAATTAAAGTTGTCACTTAGTAGTGAACTATTCATCTGTTAGTTCAAACGATGAATTTACTGCTGTGCTATATATATGTAAATGGTTTTACAGTGTGAATTTTTTAAACTTGTCTTTATAGGAATAAACTAATTGTTATTAATTTGTTTTAAAATTTTACCAGTCTATTTAAGATTTGAATATTATTATAAATAGCTAACCTTTTTTTTACCATGTTCTAAAATTCTTTATCATTCTAACAATTTCTTATTTTAGTATCTTTGTTCTTTTTTTGGCTTTAAATTTGCTGAATATGGATCTTTATGTGGGTTAGACTCTTTGGGAACATTTACAAGAACAGAAGATATGATTCATTTTCTTGATTTTGATTTCCTTTATATTTGTTGATATCAATCAATTGGAAGTCTTTTGCGGACAGAAAACACGTTTGATAACAGTTACATATCAGCATTTCATGTTGAGAATGCAGTCCAGAGACCTTATATATGGAGAATTAACCCAACTCAATACATGTTCTGCAGCTAAGTACATAGGATAGAGTCATTGGTGTTATTAACTGTATTGGAAAACCTATATTTTAATGGGGAGTTAAATTTTGGAGGATATTTATTCTGTGTGCTCATTCTGGCCAGTAAACATAGAAATATATATATTTTGGATTTCTGCAGTTTTTCAGCTTTGTTCCCGAGAATAAGATATTTAATGCTTGGTTCTTTGTTTTTTAGACTTCACTTTTGAACAGGATTAGCAATTAAAAGATTATATATTACCCAAATTTACCCTCTCTGAATTGAATTGACATCTCAAACGAACTCTTAGATCCAATTATCATTCTAGTAAGAGTGATAATTGGAACTATTCCAACAGTTATAAGAAGGTGTTAAGTTTGGAGAATTGGGTCCAAGATTGACTTCTCTCACACTGCTATTATTTGATTCTTATAGAATATCAAATCAGTGTTGTACCCACACTCCAAGCATCCAGTGTTAAATAAATTTACCAGTGTAACATTATTTACTAAGCTAAGATGTTTGTTTATTACCAAGGAATTAACTTCATGTCTATTAATAATTTAGTAACTCTTTTATGTATTATAACTCTCAGTATGCACTGTAAGGTGGTTTGTATCAAGAAAGGCATCCATCCACTGAAACCAAAACCAAAACATGAAATGTATGTGCAAGATGTGTTCCTTTAATACATATAGAAGGAAAGTAACTGGCTCAGGATGGAGTGACTGATCCAACATGGAAAGCAGACATAGAATAATGATGATGGTCAAGTTCACTAATGTGGATTTAGGGCTGAGGTGAGTTTGTGGATGATATCTTAGAAGCCAGACAATGTATGCTAGGAAATTTGTTAATTGATATTATTATGACTATTCCACTTTGGTTAGCACCACCTCAATATTGTTATTTTAGTTTCATGTATTCATATAATGGAGATTTTAACATATCTATTCATCCTTAATACATTCTGGCAGACATGAACCATGAACATGAATTTGAACACCATTGTTGCTTTTCATCATCATAGAACATCACCTGCCTTAAGACAATTTGTGATAATAACACGTATGATTCACTGGTGTAAGAAACTTTGAGGCACCATAGAGTTTCAACTTAATTATGTGACTCCTCTATCAAACCTACCTTACAGAACTGATAGATCTCATATGAGCACAAAGGCTTGCTTATAGAAAGCAGCAAGAAAATTATATGCTGGTGCATGCTGATGTCTACAAAACATTTAATAATTCATGGAGTGCTAGCAAAATAGTGAGAATCCAAACATTATTCAAAACACTTCTATATTTCTTATGTGTTTCTTCTGTTACTATAGACATGCCCTTAATTTTAAGTCTGGAGTACTGTATGCCACTTTGTGCTTCTTGTAAGCATAAGACAAATGACTCCTTTTTCAAATAGATGGCATTATGTTTTTTGCTTTGTAAAATGACTTTGTAATTATTATTAATAACACAGTGGCATTTGATATTTTTCGTGTAAGAATATTTAGGTATTTTCATTTTGGGAATTAAAAAAAATCAGATTGTAAGTACAATTTGAAGAAGACTGCTGGCAGAATTCAAAATGGAAATACTTATACTGTGACTCTTAGTAATGTTGTTAATGAAAGATAATAAACTACAGTAACTCCAGGTTTAATTTTTAGCCAGTCTTTTGTATAAAATAATTGATGGGAGAATTATTGATTTACTGTTTTTCTGAAGCTATGAGTGACAAGGAATTATGTAATGCAGCCGAGCAACCACTATACACAGAATTTTTATTCTGAACTCCTAAGTTTCCAATTTCATCTCTATATCATCATCATTATTATTATGATCAATATATATATATATATATATATATGTATGTATGTATGTATGTATGTATTATATATATATATTTGTATGTATATATATATATATATATATATATATATTTATATCATATATATATGTTTGTATGTATATATATAATATATATATATATATATATATATATATATATATGACTGTTAATGCTTATGTGTATGTGTGTATACTGTAAAGGGTATAGCTTGATAGTTATAACTTTAGTCAATCTGTCGATGTCATATCCAATACTTTAATTTCCAACTGAATGGGTGTAAAAAAATATAATCTATCAACTTCTGCGCATGTCCTGTATTTGTTTGTGCAAAGGAAAAAAAAATTAGATTTTTTTACTCAATACGTTGTACAACAAGTTTTATATGGCCATTCTAAAAATATAAGGCAAAATAAAGAAAATAATATTGACATAACTGTTGTCAGTGAGAATATGAGTTCTTTCAATCTTCAATCAATAACATATGATTTGTGAACATGCATTATAATAGGAAGCTATGCAGAGGAATTTGCACATATCAAAATTCACATTTAAGTCTATGTACTCAGAGAAGCATGACTTCTGCATTAAACAACAATGATGATTCAGCAAGCTAGGCAAACACTAGACATGGCAGATACCTTACAAATTGGAAAAACCACTAACTTTTGTCACTTTTTCCTTTCATTTTTCTTTCTGCTATTTTTCATTGTCAAGTTTTACATGTCACTCTTTTTCGGCCCCTTTCAAATAAAGTGTTGAGAAACTAGGAAAATTCAAAGTAGTAGATATAGATCTTGAAGAGCAGGATTTTGTTTAATTTTTTCATAATGTTGTTGTTAGTTAGCCCTACTTCAGAACTGATCAAGCAGGCTTGTGATCTAAGGCATCCCAGTATTGACCATTCCATCACATTTTTAGCTACAGTGTTCCTAGGATTAAAATATCAAATGTTTCTCACTTTGAATTTTTTAAAGTAGTAAAGTGTGATGTGAGGAAAATTTGGCTGCTACCAGGTTGAGTGACTGTGTAAAAGCTTCCTCATTTGTGCAGTTGAAATTTAGTGTCATGTAAAGATAGACAAAAGGATAAAATAAGGCAGCGAGCTGGCAGAAATGTTAGCACACCTGGCGAAATGCTTAGTGGTATTTTGTCTGTCTTTACGTTCTGAGTTCAAATTCTGCTGAGGTTGACTTTGCCTTTCATCCTTTCAGGGTCGATTAAATAAGAACTAGTTATGCCCTGGATTTGATATAATCGACTTAATCCATTTGTCTGTCCTTGTTTGTCCCCTCTGTGTGTAGCCCCTTGTGGGCAGTAAAGAAATAAGAAGATAAAATAACTCCATGCAACAACAGTCATCAAAAGTAAAGATTTTATGCTATGATTAGTGGAATATTTACTGAAAAAGTTATAGTACAGTCAATAGAAATAGAAATTTGAGTACTAAATCTTCTAGTATCATGCTGAATATTTTTATCTTAATTTGACAATTGCTAACACTTGTATATTTTGTTTTAATCCTTCTGTCTTACTTATTCTTTACTGTTAATTTTTCCTTACTTTCATTACTCTTAATATATTTATCCAGTGCTACTAGTAAATGATCCTCTTTGATGAAGGGGTTTGTCCAAAATGTTAGAATTTTCTCCTTCACAGCACAGTAATTTATTCCACTATACAAACATTCTGTATAACTTTTTATAAACATAGACCATCCTTGGTTTTTCAGATTCGTCATCATCCTCCTCCTCATCATCATTGTTTAACGTCTGTTTTCCATGCTAGCATGGGTTGGACGGTTCGACCAAGGCCTGGGAAGTCAGGAGGCCGCACCAGGCTCCAGTCTGATTTGGTAGTGTTTCTACAGCTAGATACCATTCCTAACGTCAACCACTCTGTGAGTGTAGTGGGTGCCTTTTACATGCCACCGGCACAGGGGCCAGGGTAGGCTGGCAAACTGCCATGATCGGTTGGTGCTTTTTACATGTCACTGACACAGACGCCAGTCAGGCGGCACTGGCATCAGATGGTGCTTTTTACATGCCACCAGCATTGGTAACATAACTACAATTTCCATTTGATTTTTATTTTGATGTTGATGTTGACGTACTTGACTCAATAGGTCTCCTCAAGCACAGTGAGTCACTACAATCCAAGCTCTATACAGTGGGTCACTCTATGGCACAGCAGGCTGTCCTGCGAGCCATGAGCTCATTTCATTTGTCGGGTCTTCACAGTCACAGCATATCTCAGGTCTCGGTCTTTTGTCATTTCCACTGTGAGGCCCAACGTGCCACCAGTACGGGTATCACAACTACAATATCCATTTGATTTTTATTTTGATGTTGATGTACTTGACTCAATAGGTCTCCTCAAGTACAGGATCTCCTCAACTGTTTAAATCCATAAGTATCTTTATGTGTAACTGAAAGGCAGCTGACAAAATTTGAAAATCAAAATGTCACAAGAGATCCTGATATGAAAAAAGGCCAGTAATTTTATACAGCTGATGTTGTTATTTAGCACAGATAAGTATTGATCCAGAAAAGCTACGATCAAAAATGTTTTCATTATGATGCTTCTTAATCTTATTTATTCTATCATAATACAAGGTATAATCAAAAAGTATCCAGCATTATTTTTTCTTCTCAACACTAATGCTGCAAGGGCAAAATCCTCAGTGCATGTCATCAGATTGACACTCAAACATTCTGAAATGTTTGTATTGGAGCTTCCGGCATGAATACCAAGCAGGACAGCATGTTGCTTCCAAATTTCTGGCAGAGTGAATTGCGTCATTGTGCTGCTTTTCTCACAACTGGTGCCCAACTGACCCTACTATACTGTGTAGTCAACTAAATTAAAAATAAACAATGTGCATGTGAGAGCAGAAATTGAAAGAAGATATATGAAATGGAAGTGTGTGTGTGTGTGTGTGTGTGTGTTTGCGCATGTATATGTGAGAGAGAAAGAGGGTGAGAAAGAGAGATAGAGTGAGTGAGTGAAGGTGTGTGTCATGATGACTGACGTATTTGTACGTAGTCTGTTTCTGAGAGCTATTCTGTTGGACCTCTGTCTAATCATTAAAACATTGATTTAATTATGAACATAGAAAGAAATTATACATTAATCCCTATTATTGTAAGCATTTGTATCTGTAAAAATTTTATTTGCAAAGAGCAGAAATTGAAAGAAGATATATGAAATGGATGTGCGTGTGTGTGTGTGTGTGTAGTTTGACTGAGAAATTGTAAGTAAAGATTAAGATTATTAACACCACAAAGAGGTGAAAGAAGAGAGACAGCATAGCGAAAATTTTGACTGACTGTCATCCTGTACTCCCCTTGTTGGTAGTGAAATGGTATACGCCGGCTGTGTAAGCAACTGGTTGTTTTAATGGCGGAAAAAAAAATGGGGAATTCCATTAGAAAAAGTTTTAATCGATTTTCTCGGTAACTATGGAGGGTCTATTTGGATGATGTGGCTGTGATCGTTTTTGGTTAGGCATAATCTATAACAGCATTTCTCAACCTTATTTCGGGTCCCCTGTTTTGATTGGAGCCTCCCCTCATGTCAGAAAACAGCTTCAGGAATTGTGAAGAAAGAATTTGTACATAGTCTGTTTCTGAGAGCTATTCTATGGGACCTCTGTCTAATCAGTTAAACATTGATTTAATTACGAACATAGAAAGAAATTATACATTAATCCCTATTTTGTAAGTGGTTGTACCCGTAAAAATTTTATTTGCAGAGAGCAGAAATTGAAAGAAGATATATGAAATGGATGTGTGTGTATGTGTGTGCATATGTGTGTGTGCATGCGTGCGTGCTTGCGCGTATGTATGTGAGAGAGAAGAAGAGAGACAGCATAGTGAAAGTTTTATCTGACTGTCATCCTGTACTCACCTTGTTGCTAGCGAAATGGTATATGCCGGCTGTGTGAGCAACTGGTTGTTTTAATGGCGGAACAAACAGGAGAAATCCATTAGAAAAAGTTTTAATCGATTTTCTCGGTAAGTATGGGGGCTAGAAAAAAATACAAACTGCATTCCAATCTATGCACTCGTCTCCACATGTATGCCATTTTTCACGTGAATCTATCCAGCCGTTTGGCTGTGAACCTCAAGACAAGAAAGAATACAATGATCACCCACGTCCAGTTTTTATTATATATAGTCCAACTCATACAAGCATGGAAGGTGGACATTAAATGATGATGATGATGATGATGATGTGTGAGTGTGTATCTGTGTGTGCATGTGTATGTGTGCATGTGTATGTGTGCATGCTTATATGTATGCATGTATGTATGTATGTATACGTGTGTATGTATGTATGTGTGTGTGTATGTATGTGTGTATGTATGTATGTATGTATATACATAAAAGGATCAAAAGATAAATTGTATATATTCATATTGTAATGAACCTTTTTAATGAACTTTAATGATGAAGTCGATAGATATCAATCAGAATATTTTCAAATTAGAATGTAGCTTAGTCACAGTCGTACATAATTCATCACTTGTGTTTGTTTGCCTTTTTTTTTTGTAAATATACTTCTTAGATTTATTTACAAAGAAATATTATAGATAAAAATTTTAGCATTTAAAATTTTCTGGAACATAATAAAGTAAAGAAGAAGGAAAGAGAAAAAATCAACTAATTAGTTTGTATACAAAATACAGAGATAACATGAGGCAAACAGAAAATTACATATAATATATGAAAGCAAGGTTAATGATGTTTAATAAAATGAATATTTCAAAGGGAATCATGACTTATATGTTCAGCTGATTTGTTGCATTTCATGCTAATATTTTAAAAACTATTGGCTGCTAATTATTATAGTTATTGATATCAGTAAAATTATTAATGAAATATAATCACTGTATTATATGTTTTGAATGAAGTATGAATTAAACCTATTTAACTCATAATTTCCACATGATCACACACATATACATATTTACTAGCTTTTGATATTTCCCATATAGAATGGAAATCAGATTCAACACTACACTGTACATTTCCTCTCTCTCTCTCTCTCTCTCTCACTCACACACACATACACACACACACACATATTAATTTATATATTTGTAGCAGTATTTAGATTGCTCCCTGTTACTACTTAAAGTTTTGCAAGTGTTACTGATCACATATCTGACTTCTTGATGTTTAAGTTACAGTATCTATAATTATACATTTATAATAAAATACTATGAGTTGATCATTCTTATTGCTTTAATATCTACTGTTCTATGCTTACATGGATCCGACAGAATTTCTACAAAGAGTTGCACTTTCTGTTGCTAAGCGATGTAGTATTTCTCCATAACCACACACTATTTGTAGGTTTGTGTCATATCAATACAAGGGAAAGAATGGATGTAAACACAAACACAGACACACACACACACATATATATATATATATATAGGGGGGAGAATTCACAAAAACAAAAGACAAAGACAGGTGGTGTAGACAACAAACAGATGTATTAGTATAACGCTCAGGAAGTGAGAAAGTCTTTTACGTTTCGTGCTTACACTCTTCCACAGAAAGAAACAGGGAAAGAAAATAAAGAATGTGTCTACCAAATTTATTCAAAAGCTTTGGTCAGCCTGAGGCTATAGTTGAAGACTCTTTTCTAAGGTGCCACACAGTGGGACTGAATCCAGAACCATGTAGTTGGGAAGCAAACTTCTTACCACACAGCCACCTCCCCATACTTTCTTCTATTCATCTTCTTGTACCTTGAGACTATGCTCTGATGTATCATCCCTGCCATCTTTATGTCTCTTTCCAGCACCACTCAAATTACCTGACCCATACTTATATAATGCAGAGTAGCCATGCATTTTCTCTATAGTAACAAGCCTATTCTTGTCCTTTCTATCATATTTTAACCTTTCAACACATAACATATAACCATCACATGACCCTGTCTCAACCAATCTCACACCTGATAACTGTAAGTCTGAGAATTAAGCAATTACTGTTAGTTATGTAACCTGGTTTGTTCATTTGGGTGTTATAAAACTACATATATATATGTGTGTGTATATATATATATATATATATATATATATATATATTATATATATATATATTATATATATATATAAAGTTAATGTGGGTATATATATATATATATATATATATACTAGCATTATGACCTGTCGTTGCCGGGTCATAGTGCTAGTGCATGTATATATGTGTATATATATGTGTACATATTACATGTGCATCTATATATATATATATCTACACATAAAATACAAAGTACAAGTTATATCTTGATTTCGCTAGTGATAACAATACTCAAAATATATAACAGACTGGAATTGTAAGCCCGTCTCTTGTAATTTCGATCAACTGCGTCTTGTCCTCCCTCTTGTATAGAGATGTGGCTACAATCCAGCCTACCTCAACTGTTTTTTTGTGGGGTGGGATTTTAAATTTTTATCCGGTACGTCCTACGTCCCAGATATAAAGGTAAAAATAAAATATTTCCACTTTGCAAGTTCGAATCGAGTACTCCCTTGCACGCTCCGTTGACTCGAACCTTGCTTCTATTGTGGCGAATTTACCACCTCTGGTTAGATATCTTTCATAGTTGCACCAAGACACTTTTTGATGGTGCTTTCCTCCAGGTGTTCAAATCTTCTTTTTTCTCTACATTGTATACTTTATAGACAATAATCTTTTCTTTAATTTAATTTTTTATTATCCATCTGGACTATTCCATTTCTGCACGCTAATTTTATTTTTAATTTATTCCCATTCATGTGAAACTACTTATTCAAGTCCAAGTCATTGATGCAATTTTATACCAATTGCTATTTTTACTTTTGCTATGTTACGATTATATTATACTTTAGTTTGATTTTAATTATTACTTACTACATATAATTCAATTGTTATTATTATTTTTATTGTTAAAGTGAAAGCGTTTGACATAAAATAGAGAAATGTTTTTGTTTCACTTTTAACACGTAATACTGAAATAGTGGAGAAGATATGATATTGCTATGAGCTCGCTCTAGGCAAGAAGTTGAACATTTTTTTTGCCCATGAAACTACATGGATACTAAGTAAGGCATGTGTAAAATTTGAATGAAATTGGTTGTGTAGTTCTCAAGTTTTAGGGAATCGTAGTGGAGAAGATATGATATTGCTGTGGGCTCGCCCTAGGCAAAAAGTTAAAATTTTTTGCCGATGACACTTCCTGGACTCTAAGTAAGGCATGTGTAAAATTTGAATGAAATTGGTCGTGCAGTTCTCAAGTTTTAGGGAAACACACAGACACACACACACACACATTCTCAGTTTTATATATATAGAGATATACTAAAATCTGTGTCTGTGCAAATATGTGTATGTAATCTAGTCCACTCATAATCTGTGAGTGTAAGTGTGCATATGATTTGTTTATGTGTGGAGGATATGCATCATGTGTGCTTCTAAGAAGGCAATTAAGAAATACATGTTTCAAATACTTTTATGGAATAAAGCTAAAAATTCTGAAGTTTATTTATGCATAAACCTAGTATTTCAAATATAAATTCAATGAATAACTCAAATATATTATACTGCATATTAATGAGCCAACAGCTGAACCTCTACATGGTAGTTTATTCAGGATGAAACAGCAGCCAAATCTTCAATTTGCTTTTTACTGTCTTGAAAGGTGGAAGCATACATTGAACAATGTAATCCTAGATATAGAGAAATACAGTTTTTTCTTTTCATCTGGAACTCCTTTGACCATCAGTCTATTTCATGAGGACTGACTTATAGTTAAACAGCAACCACTGCATTTTAACTACACCAATATTTCTTCCTAGACTCTTGTATTTTTCAGTCCATTCCACACTGACTCTCAGCTTTTGACTTCATGCATATATATCAATAATGAAAGCAAATAATATATGTCCCAAGGTATTATATTTCTATATTTTTATAAAAGCAGACTTCCAGGTTTCCAGATAACACTACAATAACAGTCACATGACAGGAAGCAAAACCAACTCATAAAAAGCAAAGTTCAAACTGTCACCGAAAACAATGTCCCTGTGACAGAAAGTTTCTAATTCCTTCTTAGTTTATGACAAATCAATAATGAAAGAAAAAAATATAAATGTTCAATTTATAAACAGCAACAATATTTGTGCCTTTAAGCGAGAAAAACAAGTTGTTGATCAGTATGTTCACAAAAATAAAGCACAAATGTATATAGCCATGAATACACAAACAAAACATGCGGAAAAATACATAAATATAAATACACATACTTAGATACATACCCATATGCATGTGTAGATGCATACTTTATCATATGATCAAACACAATCACACACACACACACATCCTATCAAGATACCACATATACACATTCCAGCAAAATACCACAATAAACACACACATTTACTCATGTAGCATATGTGCGTATGTGTCCGTGTCCATGTGTGTGTGTGTGTGTGTGTGTATGCATGTGTGGTGAATATGTTTTTGAATTACTGATACATATTTTTTTTGTTACCTAATGAAAACTAAAAAATATAAAGACTGAAGAATGTTATTAACTTACAGGGAAACCAATAAGTTATCAACACAAGGCTCAGAAAGAAAAACATGTATTGATTTTCAACTTGTACATGAATATTGTTAATTACAAAGTCATTTTTTTTGTTTTTGTTTTTATTTTATTTTCTTATATTTTATTATTTAACTTCTTCCTTTTCTTACTTTTATTGTATTATATTTTAGTTTTGTTACTTGTTTCCTTCCTGAAATTAATTGAAATGTCTTTGAAATTTGATAGAAACTGATTATAGCTTTGTTCCTGATTAACGTAAGAAATTAGAATGGAAATTGCACCAGCATGTTTTGTTTTCTCCTATTAGTCTATTGGCAACAAAATGTACATTAAAATAAATGTTTATTTTCTTTTGAGAAAGTTTTTTTTTTTAATTTTCTACATCTACACACAATTCTTTAAAAAAAATTACAGTAAATTTAACTCATCATGTTGATTACATCAAAGTTCCACAATAAGATTGAATTTCTGCTGAAGAAATATTTCTTGATTTCATATAAAGTACATTAGAAATATATGTATTTTAACAGTGTAACTGATGTTTTCTTTCTTATAAGCTAGTTGTACTGTGATATTAATGATCTGTACATAAAAAGAAATATATTTCTCCAATTATTTCTTGTGTGTTTTTCTCCTTTATTATTTTAACTTGAATTTTATGATTCTACATATTCAAACATTGGCATGGTGAGTTAATGCAAATATTTGAAAGCTTCACAAATTTTTCTGTACTATAAAGGCAAAAATGTTATTATAAGGGAAGCTAAGATGAATGGGTTAAAATAATTTTTTTATTTATTTTCTAGACCTGGAAGGAGGGTAATACATATACCTTCTGAGGTTTGTGAGATGGGTGTCATACATGTCTCACTTAGACTGTTGCAAGTCAGTATCCACAGTGAGGAGGTTCTAGATGACTAACACCTTGGAGAGATCAGACTGGAAATATTTGTTAGTGTGAGGACCAAGAGGGTTTGATACTACATTGGTGATGTCAAGAGGAGAAACAACTGAGTAAGGAGCACAGACTGGAGGTTTCATTACACCAACAAAACCTGAAGAACAGATTATAGAAACAGTAAAAGAGCAGAATAGTGTGCAAATTGATAAAAAATAGGACCCAATACATGGTGCATTATTTGAATTTATGAAATTTTAATCCTTTTCTCATAGGAGGTCTCTGGTTCAGTCCCACTGCACTGCACATTGGGCAAGTGTCTTCTATTATAGTGCCAGGCTGACCAAAGCCTTGCAAGTGGATTTGGTAGTCATAAAGTGAAAGAAGCATCTTGTATTGTATATATACATACATACATGTGTGTGTGTGTGTATGCATATATATATATATATATATATATATATATATATATATATATGTGTGAATATGTGTGTGCATGATATATGTTGGTATGTACCCTTGCCTAGACATTGTATGATTGTTGTAAATGAGCATCACCATCATACAAGTGAGGATGTTGATTTACAGACTTCAATGAAAACATAATCTATGTAAAATATTACCCTACATGGAAACAGGTGAGGATTGGTGAAGGGCATCTGGCCATAGAAAATCTACCTCAACAAATTCCATCTGACCCTTGCAAGCATAGAAAAGTAAATGTTAAATGATGATGATGATATATGTGTGTATATATATATATATATATATATATATATATATATAAGGGTAAATAATTATTAATTTAAAATTAATAAATTTTACCAAGTAGTTTCGGTATGTAAAGAGAACCATTATCAGTAGGAACTTTTACAAAAAGTCTTTTTATATATAAATATAATTAAGGGTTTAGAAACTTGTTGCTCAACCCTTAATTATTTTAATATAACGTTAGCATGGAAAGCGGACGTTAAACGATGATGATAATGATGATGATGATGACTGCATTGACCAGGCAATTGAATGTGGAATGTGCTTCTTTGTATCCTGTATATATCATCATCATCATCGCTTAATGTCTGCTTTCCATGCTAGCATTGGTTGGACGGTTTGACTGGGGTCTGGGAAGCCAGGAGGCTGTAACAATCCAGTCTGATCTGGCAGTGTTTCTACAGCTGGATGCCCTTCCTAACGCCAACCACTCTGTGAGTGTAGTGGGTGGTTTTTACGTGCCACTGGTACAGGTGCCAGGCGAGGCTGGCTATGGCCACGATTGGATGTTGCTTTTTACGTGCCACCGGCACGGAGGCCAGTCATGGCGGCACTGGCAATGACCATGTTCGAATGGTTCTTTTACGTGCCACCGGCACTAGTATAACAACTGCAAATTCCATTGATTTAAGAGATGAGAATTTATGGAAAAGTACTCCACAGAAACTCAACAGACTGTTAAAGATGGAGAAGAGACGATGTATATTAACATGTAAATAACATAGTAGAATAATTAGAAATTAATTAAATTAAATTAAATTAAATTTAATTAATTAATTAATTACATATTACTGTTTTCCTCTGTGCAGAAAAGGAATGCATCAAAAGATTATTGTTATTGTTACAGGAGGCTTGATGAAGGAAGTAGTAAATAACATATTCTGATATACATATTTCATCCTTATCAAAGATCATGAGCATACTCAAAAAAAATGTTTTTGTTGAGTCTAGTTGTGAAAGAACTAGAACTGATGTGGCTGATGGTTATTTGAATATATAAGTGAAAGATGTTTAAGAAACCTTCCCTCTAAATAAAAATAAGTATTTAATTAATATACACTCCAAATAAAGCATTTATCAAGGAAGAGAGATAGAGAGGTCCAATGGGACAGCATAGTTATATTTGAATCAGTTTATGACTTGACAGTTATAAGTTATATAGGTAATATAAGGTATGGTGTATATATAAAGAAGTTATTTTTAAGAAAAAAAAAATCTGTGCAAGAATAAAGAAATGAAAACTAGTTAATGTAGTTTTCATTACAAATGGAGTTAATTAGAGAATAGCTCTATATAATGGGAAAAAAATTATTTACGTGTAAAAACATATATTCATTTGTGTGAATTAAATATAAGATAAACAAATAAAAATAGAAGTATAGAAATTAAGAAAGTAAATACTTGCTGTGGCTAAAAATATTGAATAAAACCGTTTCAGGATAATGAAAATTTAAGGTATTTGAAAAACAAAGAAATACACAATGTAGGGGAGATAAAGCTGAGACATAGTCGTAAGGATGTTTTTAAAAAAAATAATTATTGGTATTTGGTGGGTTGACTATGTTTTTGTATAACTAATAAAAAGATAGAATAAGAGCTGAGAATCTAGTTATGCATAAAAGAAATGGGAAGTCAATAGTAATAAATGTATGTAATTAATTAATTTAATTTAATTTAATTTAATTAATTTCTAATTATTCTACCATGTTACTTACATGTTAATATTGCTGTTCGAAACGATCGTATGCATGTATTAAAATTCTTTTTTAAAATTTTAACATCTTCTCTTCTCCATCCTTAACAGTCTGTTGAGTTTCTATGGGATACTTGTCTATAAATTCTCATCTCATACCTTATACATATAATAATTTCATATTCACAAAAATCTTACACCAACAAAATATGAAGAATCTTTGCTAGAAATCACCCCTTTGGAACCCTCCAAAGTAAAGGATAAATTGAACTTTACCTTTTCACACACACACACACACACACACACACACACACACATACATACATACATACATATAAACTTAAGTAGAAGTGTGAAGGAAAACAACATAAAATTGTCAGCAATATTTTATTTATGCTGTAGTGGGATTCATTTGTTTAGATGTTTCAAAAGCTGGCCTTCTTAAATGCTAGCTATAAAAGTGTAAAATTTGACCTGCACTTCTATCCAAATAAACCAAGTTTAGTAGAAGGACTTTCTTTTTACATATAATGATAAAAGACAGAGTTTGGCTTCATGACTTTTCCGTGAATGATTTATTATCCTAGATCTAGTTATTGTTAATTATATACTGAAAAAATGCCAAACTAATCTAATAAATAACCCATCCAATATGTAATCTTTACCTTGGTTTGATTCTAAATCTAAGTGTTCTCAATAAAAAGTTTTTATTTGCATTTAGATGTAATTGTTGAGACTTTAGAATCAGAAAATATTTTAAGTACTTGAAGCATAGCATATAGGTGTTTTAATGTATAACCTTATTTACAACTACCATATTTAAACTTTAGATAATATTAAGGAATATTAGTTCATAGATATTGATTTAAATCTTTGACATTCTCTTGAAGTTACAATTACTCTGCACCAACTTGAAGGCACTGCACTGGACATCCATCACTTTTCACAAACATTGACCAGGCAGCCATGCTAAATTGACAGTTTCTGAGGTAACTAAATTAGCAAATTAGGAGGATAGATATTTTGAAATGAAATTAACCTGATGTTGCACGTGAAATATTTGAACTAAGGATCTTCAGTCTTCAATGAAGATATTTAACAAGATTATTGAAATTAACATGTTTCTCCATTTCACATCAGAAGAATTGCTCTATGAGAAGCTTTTGCCTCTAATGATAGAGGGTGCATGAAATCTTATGAAATAGGATATGAAATTTAATCTTGCATGGATAAAGACTGGTTCTTTGAATAGCTTCCTAAAATGTGTCAGTTTAACACTTCTGAGGAAATATTTTAATGACTTTTCAAACTATGTGGAGTCATTCATGCTTAAAGTAAATTTATTTAGTACTGCTGCATTTAGTTACTAATTAAATGGATTCTAATTTCAGAACATTGCCTAATGCTTATTAAATTCAGTGATCTGTAATGTTACATCAAATAACAATTGGGGAGCAGAATGAATCATAGAAATAATCATGATAAGGACGATAAACTGATAATGAAGGTAATAATATTGTTGTTGGTGTTGTTACTGCTGCTGTGTTAATTATGGTGGTGAGGATAATGATAATGGTGCTTCTGATAATGAAAATAACAAAGTTATGTTTAAATGTGGTGGGTGGTAATTATAATTTTATTGCAACAGTGATGGTTTCAGTTGACTTTAGAACTTTTAAACTATTAATTTGTCTATCCATATGTATTACAACCATTACATCACTCATGGATGAATCCAGAAATGGCTAATAAGTTTTTACTTTGTTAATATGCTGGCAACTCTAGATTTCGCATCAGACCGGTGCAGCTGGGTTCCACATGGAAGAGTCTTGGTACTGGGCAGAAGCATCTATACTTATTCTTTTTTCTTTTATTCTTTTACTTGTTTCAGTCATTTCACTGTGGCTATGCTGGAGCACCATCTTTAAGGGGTTTTTAGTCAAAGAATCAACTTTAGGACTTATTCTTTGTAAGACTAGTATTTATTCTAATCGGTCTCTTTTGCCAGACCACTAAGTTACAGGGATGTAAACACATCGACATTGGTTGTCAAGTGATGATGGGGGCGACAAACACAGACACAAATACAAACACACATAGATATATACATATACATATATAACACACACACACACACACACACACACACACACACACATATATATGCTGGACTTCTTTCAGTTTCCGTCTACCAAATCCACTCACAAGGCTTTGATCAACCTGAGGTTATAGTAGAAGACACGAGTCCAAGGTATCATACAGGGGGACTGAACCCAGAACCATATGATTGGGAAGCAAGCTTCTTACCACACAGTCACGACTGTGCTACCTGGACTTCTAGTGAATGCCTTAAAAGTAAGAATCCAAGGAAAGAAAGAAACAGAAGCCATTAAGTGAACCTTATCTGCCAGCATGGACAATGGACATTAAATGGTGATGATAATGATGGTGATGACTCTTCTACTCAACCTGTCTTCTCCCGGCTCAATTGCTTTACACCTGAGACTGCACCGGATAGGTGTCTCAGTATCACAACTCTTCCATACCTTTGTATTGACTCTGGTGTATTTTAAAGAGATCTTGAGACTATCTCTGTAGCATATTTTGCTCCCCACCCTGGTCAAATTTGTTGGAATAAAAATGTCGTAGGAATAACTTTTACTTTTATTCTGACAATGTGACCAGACTATTGCAACTGGGCTCCACATTTAAGAGTCTTGATGCTGGGCAGAAGTATCTATCATCATCATCATTGTTCGACCATGATCGAGACAATGGAATTTACTATGCTACGCCAGACTTCACGGTCCATCATAGCATTACAGAGGTCCTGTTGCTGGATGCCTGTATCCCTGGAGATTACATCAGGGTAGGAGAGTGTGCACCCTCTGGTATCA